>NC_092807.1:27625852-27925852 GCF_040954645.1 Diabrotica undecimpunctata | reverse complement strand
TTAAACAAAAAAACGTACCATTACGTTTTTCTTACATTGAAAATATAATATTAATAATGAATTTAATCTGAAAAGATTAAAGGGATATCTATATTTGGTTTTTTTTATAAAGGTAAAAGATTTTATCTGTTGTTTACAATTTATTTAGCTTCTGCAATCAAAGATACTACCCCTACTATCTACCTGCCCGTAGTTATTACATGTTCCGGTTGTGGAAATAACGCATTGTTCTTCAGAACATTATCTGATGAAAACAGCCGAACTAATAGCATAGCTCGGATATTCTCCCGCTCTATTGCGTCTTTTGTGGTCATTGGTTTCCCTAAAAGGTTGAATAACAACTAGATAATGTTTTGTGAAAACCTCTTGACCTCAAAGGCATAAAGGGACAACTTTGTCTGTTTTGAAACTCACTACTTTAACAAATTTAGAACAGGGCTGTTTTAATTGCCTTCAGTTCTCTCGTTTATAACTTTTACTTTAAGGTAATTCGCCAGGTAATTAAACAAGATAAAGTTTGTTACCGACATATTTTCGTATGAGATTTTTATCTTATTAGTATGTAAATAACAACCTCAATTAGCAGTAGTTCCTTAATTGTTGGGAAATGATCACTATTTATAGAATAAAATATATTATAACTATACAATATCAATTATTATACAATTTAATAGTAAACAAAATTAGAGACTACTTTACTTATTTAATTCTATACTTTTTAAGAAATTAAATTTAAGTGGCAATCTCAACATTTAATTTAACCGAAAAGCAATTTTTATTTGTCAAATAAACATTTCTTCTTTTTTTTCCAATAACAGTAAAATATATTTTTTATTAAATATATCACTACCATAGGCTACCAAAAAGAGCACTGAATGCTATAATGCAGGGAAAGAGACCGGTTGGAAAGCCAAGAAAGCGCTGGGAAGACACAGTAAACAGCGACGCACAAGCCCTTTTAGGAGTCCGTGTTTAAGTTAAGTTTCCTTCGCTACTTATTTTTATTTGTGTCTATATAAGTTCGATGGAGTTCAACAATAATAAGGAGGGAGGTGCAGAACAAATTATGTTCAATTCATGAGTCATTTCGCCTTTTATTCGAATATATGTCCCCTTGATAGAGCCAGTTCATAATACCAGCTTTTCACCAGGCAGTTGTTGATGGCGGCTCCCATTGTCGACTATGGTAAGATGAATTGTCCGTAACGAAAATAGAATTTGGTTAAAGGTTTAATAAACTCTCTGAATACAAACCTTCATACTTTGCTCGTCCATTTCTTTATGATAGCCATGGGTTTTCTTGAATTCAAAGAATAACAAGCCGTTATTCAAAACTTTCAAATCACTGCTCATCCTATGTGTATTGAAATGAGACTTCGTCCTTTGCCCTCTGGTGTTTTCAAACCCGATGATAGTCCTTGAATAAAGGTTTGTTGACGGTTTCTCATTTCTAACACTTACCTCACCTTTGAGACAGTATGGCATTCATTTAGCCAAGTTTCGTCTAAGTAGTAGATTTTTCTTCTTTCACAACGATAGTCTTAGATTTTAGGATACGACCTCATTACTGGAAAAACTCTGCAGCAATTCCTAGAGAAAAGTTTTCAATTTCGGACACAGTTATTTAACTTTATAACAAGATTCGGTCATTTTTTACAACAATCTAAATTAGCACAGATAACAATAATACTAAAGCCAGGAAAAGAACCAGAAAATGTACAGTCTTACTGTCCTATTAGTATTGCTCCAGCGGTTTCCAAAGTTTTTGAAAAGTTGACACTTACTAGGCTTATGCCTATAGTAGAAAACAAAAAACTAATACTATCATACTAATCTGGGTTTATAAAACAAATTTCAACAATACAACAGGTACGTAGAATTTAAAAGAGAATCAATGAAGACTTAAAAATAATAGGCATTGTTCAGCGGTATTCCTAGACATAAACCAGGAATTTGATAAAGTCTGGCATAAAAGTCTCTAATGTAAACCTAAACAGAATTTGCCAACAAGTCATAAATCACCAACAGAAATTTCCAGGAAAAGTATGAAAATTAATACCAAGCATACACGAAATTCTCGCTGAAGTGTCTCAAGGAAGCCTCCTAAGACCCCTTATATACCTTATATTCACTGCTGACCTACCAAGAGATACAAATATGATCACAGCCACTTTTGCGGATGATAAGGCAATTCTATCATCTAACAAAAATCACAAAATAGCCTTAGAAATACTACAAAATAACTAAACAAAATAAAACAATGGATGGCAAAATGGAGAGTCAAATTAAATGAAAGTATTTACTTGGAGAAAAGATTAAACTAGAAGAAGTATATATTTAAAGTGCAACAAAAGGGCTTATTCGAGGTTGTTGCACATATCCAACCCTATTCAATATATACTTAGAGAAAACCTTGACTACATGACGAAGAAAATGCGAAGAGATGCTGCAGAGTAACAAGAATGAATAGGAGAAGTAAAAAAACATCAATAAAAACTGACATACTAACATAATATAGAACAAAAAAGACTAAAGTGGTATGGGCATGTAAGAAAAACTAGCGACAGCAGATGGATAAAATCCTGGAAGAACGAAGTAGATGACGCCATGAGTAAGAGAGGACTAAACGATGGAGAATTAGACAACAGAGAGAGATGGAAACGGTTGAGCGAGGGAAGGCAGTGAATAGTGTAAAATCCCTGAACATATATAGTAAGTAAGTATATATTCACTAAGTGAAAACAACTAGGTCATAAATTGAAGAACATGTTTTGGTTATTAGGTGAAAAATCAAAACTATTAACTGAAAATAAAATAATACTAGCGGACCAACTCGACATCGAGTTTTTTAAATGAAATTTTTATTTTGCGAGAAAAATATACAATATATACAATGACCGGAAGTAAAAATATTTTTATCAATAACTCAAAAACTATAAATGATAATTTCGTGAACTTACATTTTTGAACTCTACGTTGAATTCTCTATTGATTTGACTAATAAAAACGAAACCGGACGTCAACCTCAAAACCGGAATGCAATTTTTAGTTCATCAAATGTCGACATGGATATCATTTAGCAGTTAATTTTGCATGCTGATCACGAATCCGGTGTCAGATTTGCTCTATCTTGACGTTTTATGCGCGTTTCGGGTCACTTCCGGTGTCGGATTGCAACCGGAAGTACATAATTAGATTCGTCTCGATGAGACCTTTCGATCCATATATACATTGTGGGGTCTAAAACTTAAAGTAAATTTTAACTTCCGGTCATCTCAAAACCGGAAGTGAATTTTTGTACCAAAAGTATATCCTGACAATCTCATACGTAATACTAATAATATTCCGAAAAAATATTTTAATTATCTAATATGGTTTTTGAGTAAAGTGGTGGACAAGAAAAGGGCTTAGCGTTTTACTATATAAGATTCTACAAATACATCCTGAAACCAATTTGGGCTTATGGACTACAATTTTAGAGGAAATCGCCGCAAATTCCAATACTTAAATAGTCAAAGAGTTCAATCTAAAATATTACGAAAAGTACTAGCCGTTTTATGGTTTGTAACTAACATACCATAAAAATGATATAAAAAAGTGCAGGAAAACACATACAGAGAAACTAAAAGTGCATCCGAATGTGTTCGCAAAAAGTTTAGTGAATAAACCGCATACATAATACATAAATGTATATGTATTATGTATAAATAGGATTATGTATAAATAGGTGTCAAAGATAGTCAATATTGAAGACTAAGTTTGAAAAACGGATGCATCACTGGATGCCTCCCTGAATGCCATAATATTTTAATTTGTCAGTCCTATTACTTTGTCCTATTAATTGTCTATTGTCTTCATAAGTATTTAGGTTGATATTGTAATAAAATAGGGGTTAATAGAAAAAAATATATATCGATCATATTTTTTTAATTTTATTTTGTAAGGTCATACATGACATATACAGTTGAAAATGTTGCACGATAACTCAAAAACAAAAATGGTCTTACACTCATTTAATCACTTAATTATATTAATTATCAATTAAAAAAACTAATCAAGATCTTGGGGATCTGGTTTATTAGTTGTAACGATAAGACTACTAAAGAGAATTGAAATACCTCATAAAATAATACCCAATAATACCCTAATACTCAAATAAAATAATACCTCAATCAACCATGGGAGCTTATCGTCTATGCTTCACCTAGCTCAGTCTCTCAATTTCTTGTCAGACCTTTTTTCATCCCGGGCTCTATCTTTTGCAGCATAGTGAGCTTGATAATTAGCTTCTATTATTCCAGTTTTAATGCTACCAGGTATATTATAACTCATACATATACGGCACTGGTTCTTTATAGGGCGGTAAAAACCCAGGTTATATTCTTCATAAAATATCTTTCTGTACATTGACGAACTTACGAACGGTATTTTTTTTTCTGTACAATCCTCTTTATACATGGTGTACATTATAGTAATATTAAGATCGGACGCTAAATACTTTCTTTAAGTTTTTGCACGACAATAATGTAAAGGTACTACGGGTAATCTTTCAATATGGTTTCTTGTAAAATTTCAGGAATTGTGGTTTTCTCCGCACTTTTGCCTCTTTGATCCGCTGCAGTAATGTTTTCTTCCATTCGATGCTGTATTACAATATCCACTACTTCTTTTCGTATACTTAATGTATTTATAAACATAGCCTTACAAACTTGTGTTTTTCCTTGATTGGTAGGCAAACAAAATAAAATCGTGTATTGGCGTTGGGAATTCTGTGTGGTTGTTAGTTTTTTTGGAATTTTTTCTGTGTTACTGTTTATAAAATCCCTTTTTCGTTCAGATGATTCAAGCCGATAGTACGTTTGAAAACTCTTGAGTCGAGCATTGTTGGTTAATTTGTCATTGTATTTTCTCTTACATGTTGTACTACACGGATTCTTCATTGAAACCCCTGGGATGTAATTTCCTCTACTAGAAACGTAACTTTTATCCACCCTGTCTTCTTTTTTTTTGCAATATTTCTTCCCCAGCTATTGGGATTCCTTTTCCTTTTTCTTTTTTTTTTTTGTTGTAACAGGAAGTTCTTCCATACTTGTGAGCTGCGTATCTGCTTCGTTACCTACTTGTTACCTACTCAGTAATGTTAGTGCTACAAGTAGATATCTAAAGATGTCTAGTAATAGAAAGTACATTTTGGAAGTTATCTATTTTTGGCCACTCTTTAAATGTTTTGACTGCTCGTATAATATATATCTAGTTGTTGCATTAAAAAGAGCATGAAAAATAGGTCAGATTTAACTGGATAACTCAAAATGCATAAATTTCGAGTTATCTACTTGTTGCACTAAGGGGGCGATATAATCGGATGTCTAAATTATTTAGTTAACTTATGACCGATCTCACATATGTGTTAAATACCTAGTGAAATTTGTGAAATTTTTTAGTGCTGTGGAGAGAATAGTTGTATATATAATTTGTAAAACTAATACAAGTCTGGGTTTAGCTATAAAAATAATTAAAAGTCCTCTATACACGGTTCACAATTTGTTGATAGCTCACTACAAGTTTAACCCTAATTAGAAAACTGAAATACAGAGAGGATAGGTAATACGATATAATAGTAAAAACCAACCTAAAACTGACGGTTTAAGACGTTTTCGACTAACCCACCTTGTATCTGAAGGAATACAATACCTTATAATCCTATTATAGGGGTATTTTGAATGGTTAGAAATGAACGACCAGTGTCGTAGAGTATATGATTAAAACATTTATTTGAACTAAATAAATATATTTTTTAAATTGTACTTATGTAAATTGTATTTTTTAATAAAACTTATTTATTTTATTTAAAAATAAAAAGTTTCTTGCCATTTGTAAAAGATACATTTATTTAATTAAGGAAAAAGGCGTCAAATGTCGCCTGGCAAAATTTCCAATGTGTTTTAAATGTATCCATTATTTTCGAATTCGGAGAAAACTAAAAATATTTTTGAAAAATTTAAACGCAGAATGAAAGATTACATTATTACTCAGGGCAGAAAGTCCCTGAAAACTTCTACAATGTTATTTTAATATGTTATGTAACAGGGGTGAAAATAAAAGAGAAAATATAGTATAATTTTTAATTGAAAATATTGCATGCAAAAGAAACTTTTTATTTATTCTAAAAAATATTTCATTCTACCTTTAATTTTTTCAAAAATGCTTTTTAGTTTTCTCAGGATTTGAAAAAAAAATGGATACATTTAAAACACATTGAAGATTTTGACAGGCGACATTTTGCGCCTTTCCCCTTTAATACCTTACGATTACAACTACTATTACTTACCTTATATAATTACGATTAGAAAACTATTCAAATTCAAAATAAATAGGATCAACTTCGGAATCCGAGTCGTCTTGAGGGTTAATAATTAGGTTAATAATCTCTACGGTCGCATCAATTATGTTATCAAGATCCCACATTTTTTGTTCTTCTTCTATTACATGTCTTACTGCATCTTTCCAGTTTTGTTTTGTAATACGTTATAAAGACTCGTATAACAATTACGTACAGCTTGTATTTTATATGACGTATTTTTTGTAGCCACATAACTTTTCATTTGTGCCCAAATGAGTTCAATTGGATTTATTTCGCAGTGGTAGGGTGGAAGTCTAAAGACTGTGATGTTTCGCCTTTCCGCCATTTTGTCAACTACGTATTTCTTGAACTTAGATTTGTGTTGCCGGGCAATTTTTAAAAGTTCTGCTTTTACCATTCCATCTTCGTAAGGCAGATACTTATTCCGCAGCCAGTCAAGAATATCCTGTTTCTTCCACGCATTCGTTAGAAGTCTTTCTACTAGTCGTGAATGATAAGGTGCATTATCTAATACTATAATTGAATTTGGTGGTATGTGTTCAATCATTTGCTCAAAATACTCTTCGAAAACATCAGCTGTCATCACCTCGTGATAGTCTTTTGTGCTTTTGGAATGAAATTCCAACAAACCATCCTTAACAAATCCTTTTTCACTGCCAATGTGAGAAATTATTAATCTACTGCCTTTACCAGAAGGTGGGGAGATACCAGTAGACCAACCTTCCATAAAGGCTTGCCTGGAGCTTAATATATTTTTATCTGACCAAATTTTTTTTAGAGTATGACCTGAGTTTACCCACGTTTCATCCTGGTAGAAGATGGGCCTTTCTTCAGCCCGGAATTTTCGTATGAATCTTAGATAATTTCTTCTCCAACATCATCTTCTCCTCCCGGTAAATCAAAAGTGATTTTCGGTCTGATTTCTCCCACCGGAAATATAATTCTTTTAAAACTTGCCACAATTTAGTTCGTCCGATATGAGGCAAATCCGGGTCGTCTCTAACTTCTTGTAAAATTTTGTTTAGGTTTGGTATTTCTTTTTTGAAAAAAAATCCATGAATTTTACCTATATAAAGTTGACTCTCCTACGCCAGTCATGTTGGCACAACTTTCGACTATGTTGCGAACAGTGTTTGTGGGATTCTGAGAAACCAGAGCATCGTGAACATTCAGGACAATAGTCTTCTCTCTTGGTGAATAGACAGACTTACTGACTGTACGCAACAGTACCGGTGTAAAACTTGATGATGAAGCCATCACAATCCAACAAAACGAGCACGAGCGAAAGGTACGTATATGTTCGTAGGTATATGGAATAAAAAATCACTCACGCACTGATAATTCGCAAAAGAAATATTCGAGACGCTAATTACTGCCGTAGACGCGGAAACACCGACGAGCCGTAAATTACATGCGATCAAAAACGTACTAAACAAAAAAATTGTTTTCTTTCGTAATAACTTCACCCTTTCAAGTTAAGTTTCGAATATAATTATATTATTAAAAATCTGGGGAATTCCATCTTAATTATCTTGCAACGAATAGTACATTCGGATATGAATTCCAGGTTTTCTAGTAAAGTGATTAAACGCGAAGATTAGTATTGAAATATCCAAAGAGATAAGGTATTCTTATTTACAAAATTGTTAAAGGTTAAATTCTTATTTTTATTAATATAATATAATAACCAACATTAGTCGTGAAGGTTTTAATTGTTTTTTTGCTAAATATATTAGTATTAAAATATTATCAATATTATATATAACAGTATTAAAACATTATATTATTATTTAATGAATAAACACCTTAGGAACGCCTATGATTTACGACCGTTTTATGAGTTTGAGGCATATTTCGTGCTCTCAACAATTTGTGAACAGAGTTAGATCTTTTATAATTTTTAATTTTTTTTTTATAAAAACTTTACTTTTTAGTTTATTATCTCATTTATTTAATATTACTCATCTTCGCAGATTAGTTGTTTTTAGAAGTGAACGATCCCAATTTTTGCTCCCTTCGAAAGTTAGTGTGGGTTCCACAACACTAGCGGCACCCGCTGTGGCCACGCCTATGCTGTCACTCTTACAAAAAACAATTTTATCTTACTGGAAGACCAAGAGTTACTCAGAATATGATTAACTAATCATATGATATTAAACAATTATAATTTTAAAATAAAAATCGCTCTTTTTTGGGATTTATTTGTCTAAAAATTCGCCTATTCTCTAAAAAATAAATTTATTCAGTAGATTTGCCTCGCACTGTATTTAAATCTTTTTCACTTCCCATTCTGCTTTTTGTTACTATTAACAACTTTTTATAAATTACCTTTCGTACCGTTAAATCAAAAGAAGCAAACAGTAAACAAAAACCTCTACCGAAAACTTCTAGTGTCTAAAGTTAAAGTTTACACAAAAAGTTCCATGAAGTATTCAAATATTGAGAGTACAACAGCTTATTGACGAAGTTGCAAAACTCCAGCTGATTCCAACTTTTTACGAGGCATTCGCAAAATCGCAAACATCGCGCAAAAGTATCGAAGGCGTACATAACAGGAGGTCGGTTTATTTATTTCATCAGTACGAGTCAGAAGGTACAAAGTTGGAAAAGTTACCGCTTGGTATTTACATTCACTTTTAAACTCGTAATCACCAGACAGCAGTAAATTGTGTACAAAAAGTTGTAGCGCTGCTAAATTAGTATTCAATGCACAAACGGTTTAATTCAATGGTTTTTTTATTTTAGTTAAAAACTTTTTAGAATCTTTTGTCCTGCTCTAGTATTTACACGACCTGCATAAAAAATCAAATTAGGGAAAATATTCATTACCATCAGCAATGCTGCTGTTGGGTATTCTTAAATATTTTCCTATGTAAAATAAGATTTCAATATTTCATAAAGGTTAAACTAATGATATAAAGGATATATAAAATAGAATAAAAGGATATATAAATACCTATTTTACAATGAAGAAATAGAAGATGGTGCAGAAATCATCAGATGACACCTGCGTGTCATCACACTCTGGGGAAGGGAATTCGTTCATTGTTGCCGTAAGGCGATGAACTAATGTTCAAAAATATTAAGGAGATTGCTACAGAAAGGACTCTGTTTTTTTTTCGACTGAGGACCGCTGCCCATCAGCTTATGGGTATCTCTCCGGGTACCTGCGCGGATGTTCTCTCTCTGTCTTCCCAGGGAAATATCCACTTGCCGTTTCTCACTCTGAAGGGCAGGGGCCGTTGCTGTCCGTCTTTGTAATAATCAAAAACTTACAGTGTCATCTCTGATGACACCATACAGATATCCCGAATGTTTCGCTCAGTTCTATTAGAGATAGCCTCCGAGAGAAGCCTATAAAGGCAACCTTTTGACGGTTTAACTAAATCCGATCTAGCATAAGCTCTTCGCCAAGTCAAGATACAAACTACCAGCGCCACTCACGGTGTCTTACTCACCGAGAGCAGAAAAACTCTGTGACCTCTGCTCAGTCGCTCAGCCTGTGAGAAATGTTCACCCCTAGGAATTACGATCGGGTGTAACAATTCATTGGAGCGAGGTGTGTTAACTCGAGTAAAACAGGAGTCACCCCACCGCGCTCCAATGCTTCAGACCATCCCTTTCCCCCCTATAGCACTCTGATGCGCGATAGGGGCACAACTATCAGCCAAATGCTCTTCATGTGGAGGTCCTGGGAAATAGAACCCCGACATGGTTTCCTAACCGAATGCAAAACTCAGGACAGCGCATTGTCGCTATGATCCTGTTATCTTAATGTGGCTTATCCGCGAACTAAAATTGCTTACGTGGGCCTCAAGTCTCCGCCCTGAGCCCCGGCTCAGTTCAGCGACTTGGTGCTTAAGGGGTTGGGCCCTACGTGCCCGGATTTTGGGCACGTAGGGCCATTTTTTTGGTGGCTTGCGCCAGTTTTTGTTAGTGTTTTTTTTTTTTTTAATTTTTTTGGTGACCGAGGCCGGTTTTTTGTGTTTTTTGTGATTTTTTTTGTAGGTGGCCCTGAAACAAAAAATCAAAATTAGTGTAAAGTCTACACTATAACATTGAAAAATATATAAATATAAGACAATATAACAATATAGATTTTATCTTCTTTAAGGCAACCGGGTCCACTTTGTGTTTGACGATAGTCCTTCAGTGTTTCTGAGCTACGAATGTGCGTTGTTGTTATTTTGAAGTATTTTCTCTCTAGTATTTTATTTTCTCTCTGGTTTAATTTTCTCTTTGGTGTTATTGTTTTAGTCTACTATTTGTTGTTTTGGTCTTTTGTGCTTCCATCTGTGGAAAGCGTCATACCTCATTATCTCTCTTAGTATGTAGCTGATGTGGTTCTCTATTTCTACGAACTTTATCCTGACTTTTTCTCTCATCGTGTCAGTCACTTTGATTTGTCGTAGTTTTTTAAAGAGGAATCTTTCTGCAACGTATCTTGGTACGTTGACTGCTTCTCTTAGGCTGTTGTTGTGTGCCGCTTATATTTTCTTTTTTGAAGTGTTGCATATGTATCCCCAAGCTAGGGATGCATATGTTAGTATAGTCAGGATTATACTATTTACTAGTCTTATCTTTGTTTTTATTCTAAGTTTGCTTTTTCTTCTTGTTAGTCCTCTTATAGATGCTCTTGCCATGTTTGCTTTTTGTACTGTGGCTTCTACGTATTTGTTGAATGTTAAGCCTGTATTCATGATTACTCCGAGGTATTTTGCTTCGCTTTTCCACTCAATGGGATTGTCTTGAACAGTTACATGTTCTTCTGGTTGCTGGTGCCTCTTTTTGAAAAGTACAACCTGCGTCTTGTCGGAGTTTATTGCTATTTTCCATTTTAAAGTCCATTATTCTATATGGTCTAGCGCTGTTTGTAGGTTTTTAACCGCTATATCTGTGTTTCTATGTTTGGCCGCTATCGCTGTATCGTCGGCATAGAGGCTTAATAGTGTACCTGGTGTTCTAGGTATGTCTGCTGTATATATCGTGTACAGTAGAGGTGACAGTACCGCTCCCTGTGGCATTCCAGCCTCCGGGTTCCCGAGCTCGGACAGGACTTGTCCTATCCGGACTCTGAATCGACGGTTGCTCAAATACGACGAGATCAGCCTTGTTATTGCTCCGCTGTACTCGTATCCTCTCCACTTGTGTCCCTTGGCTTCTACACGCCTTATATAGTGTAGTGGTTTCCCTTCTGCAATGAAGACTGTACAGTAAGCCAATTATCTAGAGTACGATAGGTTTTTAACAGACGCCTTCCAGAAAAAGCTCACTCCTCTGTTGCAATGTCTATAATTCATTATAACTAATTCAGATATTAAAATCGAGTAGACATTTTAGATATCACAAATATTTTGTAGTTATTGAAAAGTATATAATTTACTAGGTATTATGATTTAAAATAAAAGTTCCGGAACTTACTGATGGTAAATTATTATCTCCATTTATAAGAATACATTTTTGTATCATATCAAATATGTGTATATTTTTTGCAACGGCGAAATTAGTTTTTGCGATAAAAACACCACGAACATCATATCTATCATCACCTTTCACGTCGGCAACACAGTCAACCCCAAAATTGTTTCATTCAATGGTTAAAAATCCGTATCTCAAGCCAAAGTTGAACCGAAATCAATAGCAGTCTTGAAGCGGAAACGTTAAGGTGGGCTTTGACAATAGCTTTAAATCTTCTAAATCACACTTGGCTGCTCCGTTTTAATCATTGGCGCAGAAAGAAGGGACAGGAAGTAAAACTTGAGTCTGCGATCTAGTGGTTAGGATTATTAGAAAATGCATTAAAAAGTTACAAACCTTTTAATGCATTTTATAAATTGTAAATAACTGTAAAAATTTTTTGTTCTCAAAAACATAAACTTGTTCTGAAGCTATTTTCTTGTGAGATTTTAATACAAATTTACTATTTCCGCTGGGAGTAACTAACAATTTTACTTTAAAATATAATTTTACGAGTACTTTGTCGTTTTGATATCCACTTCGGAAATCGTTCTCAAAATACAAATATTTACATATAATATTAAGTTTAATTTGTATAAAGAAGACATTGCGGGTGAAATAAAAAGGTTTTTTAATTTTAGGATTATTTATTATAAAATTTATGTTTTAAATTAGTATCTAACTTATATTTTTATACGTCAAGAAAGAAAAATTTAAATTGTTTAAATTAAGTTTTATAACAAAATTTATCAGTCAAAGCGATACATTGATATCGGGTAGACATGTTTATCGATAAAGTCATTAAGCTCCCAGTTTTTGTGACAATTACAATGTTTTAATTTCGTTATGTTTATCAATATTTACATACTTCTGTAAAAGGTAGTAAACTGACTACCTGATGGGGGAGAATACCAATAAGACGCCAATGCGCGAACTAAATACTTCTGAAGTTGTTAGTGTTAGTGAATAAGATATGGATACAGGAATTAACATCTCCGTTTCTCATGCTACAAGAGAAGTAAAACTTTTTAATATTAATTCTAGTATTTACGACTTTCAAAATTTTTGTGTATATGTTGAAAAGACCAATGGTCAGAATATAGGCCGATTGCACCCGATGGTTGTGGGTGATATTTTACATAAAAAATTAAAGATTAACATTATTAAGGAAATTAAAAGTATAGGAAGAGACCGTGTCAAAGTAATCCTCAAATCTATTTTGGATGCAAATAAATTAGTCAGTAATAGTCATTTAAAAGACGATAATTTAAAGGCGTATATTCCCAATCACCTCTTAGAAATCAAAGGGCTGATACGTGATGTCGATACCAAATATAACATTGAATATTTGAAAAAATATATGACCTCTAGTTCACAAATTATTGATATTTAAAGAATGCACAGGAAAATAGAAAAGGATGGAAATACAGAATATGTACCTAGACGTAATGTTATAATAAATTACATTTGAAGGCAATTATGTTGTATGTAATTAATTATGTATATTTTCAAGTTAAAAAATTGTTAAGTAAAGTTACACAATGTTATAAATGCCTCAAATTTGGACACATTTCTAGACAATGTAAAGGTACACAGGAATACTGCATACGATGTGGAGAAATTAAAACAGATACACATACATGTGATGAAAAAAAAGTATTGCATACACTGTAAAAGTGACAAGCATATATCGATCTCTAAAAACTGTCCTTTTTCGAACATCAAAAAAAAAGTAATATGATTGAACATAAAATTTCATATTTGGAGGCCAAAAATTTGAACGATTCTTCTTTTTCTGGTCTTATTTGTAATAACAGATTTGAAATATTGTTAAATTCAGATAAAGAATTTCCAAAATTAACTAACACATCTGAAGTTAATATACCTGCTTATTCAAACTTATTTCATCTACAGAAAACCAAAAATATTAGTCAAGCAAGTTGTAGTAAATCAAGCACTGATTATAGGGAAAATAAAAAAAGAGAAGTATCATCTGCAACTTCCGAATATCCTTCATCTCCTCACATCCCCTTTAAATATGGACCATCTCAACCTTTACCACCCTTAAATAAGGAAGGTTTTTTAAATGTAGACAATAATAAAATTAAATTGGTAGATTCTTAAGTAATTCTTTTCTCAGATTTTATTTAAAATATTAATTGTTTAGAAGAGGCAAAATCACTTGATATCAATATGTTAGCCAAAGGTATTAATAATGTTTTAGATATTATTTAAAAAAAAAATATCTAATCTAATTACTTTCAAAGCTAAACTCAAAATAATACACTGGAATGCTCGATCAGCTGTTGCTAACAAAAACAGCCTTCTTAACTTCTAATAACCGAAGATATTGATATAGCTTTAATAAATAAAACCTGGTTTAAACAGAATGTTGTTTATAGTAAGTTATAGAGGTTATAATGTTATACGCAAAGATCGGGATGACGGCTATTCGGGAGTTGCTATTTTAATTAAAACTGGTTTTCCCTTTGAAAACATAAAAATTAAAAAAAAAAATATATTAAAGAATTGCTTGCTTGTGGTATTAAAATTAACTATAACAAAAGTCAATTAACTTTACTCTCTGTATATAGGTGTCCGACAGCTAAAACTAACACCGAAGATTGCGTTAAGTTATTTTCTCAACTAAAACACCCTTTTATCATTGGAGGAGATATGAACGCAGATAATTCTCTGTGGGGCTCATCTAAAAATGATAAAACATCAAATTGTAGAGACAATTCAGAATCTAGATTATGTGGTAATAAATAATGGACAACCAACTTGCCAAACGAGACCAGAAAACACAGATTCCAAGATTGATGTCACATTTTGCTCACCTTCCCTCTTTGACAAAATTTCGTGGTCTGTAGATACTGATACTTTGGGATCAAATCACTCCGTTATAAGGGTTGTAATCGATATCTTGGGAACTAATACAAATATCATTTATCCCAGTAGTAAGTGGAACATTAAAAAGCCAATTGGTCATTATACTCTCAGTTTATTGATACCTTATTAACTAACAACCCTCAGGCCTCCTCAGACATCCAAGAAAAATATAATTTCCTTATTGACTGTATTAATGAAGCTTCTAAACAATCTATTTGCCAATATAAATCATTTAAATGTAAACGTACTCCCCCTTCGTGGTGGGATTCGGAATGTCATCAATCCGTTGCGGAAAGAAAGAAAGCATTAGTAAACTACAAAAATATCCTATGATACAAAATTTACCAGATAACGCAAAAGAATTACTTTTAAATATCTTTAACCAGATAATTATTGAGGGTAACGGCATAATCGATTTTAAGCGTATTATAGTCGTCCCTATTTCTAAACCGAGAAAAAACCCTAAATTAGCTGAAGCTTACCGACCTATATCAATATTATCATGTACATTGAAGACTCTTAAACGGATGATTAAAATTAGATTAGATCGGTGGCTAAGAGATCAAAGTCTCTTACCCGCTAACCAACATGGCTTTAAGAAAGGTTATGGAACTTTAGATTTCTTAACAACTCTTGTTGTAGACATTCAGAATAGTTTTTTTAGGAACAGTTATGTACCTGCTTTATTTTTAGACATCGAAGGTGCTTACGACTCGGTATCTTTTACAATTCTCCAAGAAAAAATGATAATTTATTCATATTCCAGCACAGTTTGTTTCTAACGTTGTGAAACTGTACACAAATAGAATAATTTATTTAAAAGACAATCATACTCTTATAGGACCTAGACTAATAACAAAGGATTACGTCAGGGCTCCGTTTTAAGTCCTATTTTGTTTAACATTTACACAGCAGATCTACACAACATCACTATTACTAATATTGCATTTATTATTGTACAATATGCTGACTATTTCTGTTTGTATACAGAACACAAAAAAAATCAGCAATCCATTGAAAACCTGAATAAAGTGTATGGATTTCATCAAAAATGGTTTATAGAAAATGGTTTCGAATTATCGTGCAGTAAATCACAAGTTTGTTTATTTACCAGACATAACTTTCCTAATGCCAGTACAATCAATTTAGATGGGCAACAATTTTCCCTTAAAAACACAATTAAATATCTGGGAATTATACTCGACCAGAAATTGACCTGGAAGGTACATATTGATGACATGTTGAGCAGATGCAATAAGGGATTAAACTTTCTTAAATCAATTAATAAAACTTGTTGGGGATCGGATGTTGAAGGAAGTTTATTATTTTACAAAGCTTAGGTACGATCTATTTTGGATTACGGAAGTGTTATGTATGGATCAGCAAGTAATATACTACTAAACAAAATCAACGTTTTACAGAACTCAGCCTTACGAATATGTTCAGGAGCCATGAGATCCACTCCAGTACAAGTTTTATATTTGGAAGCCTTGGAACCTCCTTTAAATATAAGACGAAGGTTTTTGTCCATAAAATATTTAATGAAAGTATACTCACTGTACTCATCTCTATACGAAAAGATAGTGACTTTAAATTGCCATGACCTGACAAATAAATATTGGCAAAAAAAGAAATCTCCCTTACTTTGCGAAGCGTATAATCAAAATATAGCACTTTTAAAAAATATAGATAGAACGAACTACATATTCAAAAAGTACTCTTCTTTCTTTTTACATACATATATTATTGTACCAAATTATAGTAAAAACATATATTAAAATAAAAATATTGTTGTATCTATAACGAGCAATTAAAAAAAGGCAATAGCTCTATATACAGATGCGTCTAAATTTTCAGATGGAACCGGATGTGCTTTTTTATACCTTCGGGACATATAGAAAAGAAATTTAAACTGAACCCGGAGACTTCGATTTATACAGCAGAGGCTATTGCAATATATAAAGCTTTATTATATGTAGCTGTAGTTGATTTTACCCACATTATAATTTTGTCCGACTCCTTAGCAGTGTTAAAATCTATTGGTAAATATGGACCACCAAACTTACAAGACTGCCCATACATTTATAGAATTAAACATATTATTCAAACTATTTTAACCAAAGGAATCAATGTACATTTTCGCTGGATTAAAGCACATGCAGGATTTGAACATAATGAATATGTCGACTTATTAGCCAAAGAAAGTATTTCAACCGATACTGGTATTCTACATAAAATAACGCTTTCTGATAGTAATATTTCTTGCAAGTCAACATTGCTTCGAGAGTGGAGCTACTAGTGGAAGAAATACTCTTTTATGAATCAAAATAGATACCCGTTAATTTAGCCAGATATTCCCAAATTTCCTTGGTACAAATCTTGTAGAGTTTCCAGGAGGCACATAACTTCCATTATTAGAATACGATTCGAGCACGCATGTTATCCAAAACACTTATTTAAAATACAGGTTTTGGATGATGACAAATGTGAGCATTGTGGAGAGGAAAGTGATTTAGATCATATATTTTTTGGTTGTTCTAAAAACAGAGTCTACTCATCCAAAATTATAAATGATTTATTAAAAAAAAAATAGCAGCTCCTTGAAACATTTATTAACGATCTCAATTTTCACATTTTATCAGATTTGTCCAGTTTGTTGTTATCTGCACACTGCAGGTATCTTAGAATTTGACGAAATCTATCTCGGACAATAGCTTGACTTACCGTTTGATTTCGCATGTCATCTTGAGAGTCCCAGTAGAAGTCTCGACCAGGTAATTCGACGTATTCCGATAAAAAGAGAATAGCAAAACAACATTTCATTTCATCCAGCGTGATGGTAGGATTTGGGTCATTCAATAACATTGCATATTTATTTGATTCATCAACAATGAACTGATTTATATCATCATCTAAAAATTTTTCAAAAACTTCAACAGGTAATAAGCTTTTGACTCGTGCATCATTTTGTTTTGGGAGTTGTTTTGGAAAAAAGAAGGTATTTCAGAAATGAAATAATGCAATTTTAATACTTCAACACGGCACAAAGATTACTGTCTTGTCATTTACATTGATCAAGGTATTACCAGAGGTTAAATATAAGGTTTCAGTTGAATTGCAAAAACGTAAATTATTCTACTTTCTTTATTTTGCCAAACATTTAGAAATTTTACACATTAATTCAACATATTAAAGTAAAAAAGGAGGTACATGAAGAAAATTAGTAACAACGTTGATACGAAAATGCATTTTATTTCAGAAAACAATTAACGATTATTATAAAAATAATGTTTGTGTAAAAGAACTTAAAAATAGTTTTTTTTCCAACAATTTTATAGCGTCTACACGAGATTTGGGTATAATGGGCCTCTAAATTATTGATGCGGAAGTTCATCAAAATAACGTTGGGCATCCGAAAATAAACTAAATAGTTTACAGAGCATGTACCAGATCATTTTTGGACTATGAAAGCTTTTTCTATGGATCAGCGACAAAATTTGGTTTGATTAAATTGGATCAAATACAATACAAAGCTTTAAGGTTAGTCCTAGGAGCTCTCAAATCTACTCCCATACCAGCCCTTTTGGCAGAATGTAACGAGCCACCTTTACGTTTAAGACGTCTATTTTTGACAGAAAAATTTATTCTTAAATGCCAGTTTAATAATCAAAACAGCTTATTACAAAAAATATCTTGTCTCTCTGTTGAAAATTTAACAAACAAATGGTGGGCAAATAAAACTCACCAACTCTAGCTTTTGCTTTTCCTAATTTATCACAATATTCATTCAATGGAGAAGGGATTCTATTTTTTGGCTACAATTATGACATACTATATGAATATAAACCAAAGGAAATATTAAATTTAGTTGAAAAAATACTTCTGTATGTTTCGTATGAAGTACGCATGTCTGTAAATTTCTCTACGTACATTGTGTACATTTTTGTTAATATTTAAATCCTTAAATAAGTATAATTTTCGACGAGTCTTTCAAACTATAATGACTTTTTCTGCCCCTGAAAGACCCTATATGCTGCATTATACAGTTTTTTGTTTCCACAGAAACTTAATGACGATGGCTTCCATGTCTTCCTCCAATATCTTTTGGAGCGTGACCTGTCAATTTTAGTGACTTTTGTTGAACTTCTAACTTTTTTTTCCCAATTCCATGGAATGCTAAAAAGGCCTTCTGACATACTGGAACTTTTTATGTTTCGTCATTTACATTACAACGGATTCTATAACTAAAGGCGGCATCATGAAGACGTGCAGAGTCCTCTGATACTCGTGGTCTTCGTTGCTGTACAGTTTGTACAGTAATTAATCTGCATAAGTATATATTTTGAACATCTGTCGACTCCATGAGGTTAAACTTTCTAATAATTTGAATTCTTGCTTGTTCCGGTATTTGTAGAAAACACTTTAACCTAACGCACTTACAATCCGGTCCTATTACATGGCTTTTTCTATTTAATTTTTTATTTACTTCATGAATTCATCCATATTTTCTACGGTTCTTTGCATTATTTTTCCGTGTCTCCATAACATCACATTTCATAAATTCGTAACTCTCACTAGACATATTTACAACTAGATAACTCTCCTTTTAGGTTCAGTTAACAAACATACATAACCTCTAAACACTTTTGAACTACGTACAAACTAAATTTATTAACCGCTTCGTCGGCGTCGGTTACATTGACATTCCTCCTTTTTTCCCTGTAGCGGTCGGACATGCCTCCTTTTTTACTCTGTATAACAAATATAAAAATATGTGTTACGTTCTGAGTAACCCCTTTCATCAATGTGAATTTTTACATGAAATAGTATCCAGTTTGTACCAGTATACGAGGTCTGGCTATTAAATAACGAGACTGCGCGCGCAGAACGCGTCCTAGAGGGGAAGAGTGAGAAATGAATGCAGCGTTGGATAGCTGGAAGTGTCTACTTTTTCAGTAGAAAAACACGTTTTTGTCGCTGTAGTAATATTTTTTCTGTAGAGGTTAGAACAGAACGTGATTTTTTCTCGTGCCGATAACAATGTGTGACGAAAAACATGAGCAACGGATTAATGTGAAATTTCTGGTAAAATAAAAAAAACTCCAAATGAGTGCTATAATTTGTTGAAAGAGGCCTATGGTGAGATTTCTTTATCTCGTGCGCGTATTTTCGAATGGTATAAATGATTTTCTGAAGGCCGAGAGAGAGCTAAAAAGATGACCAACGTCCAAGTCGACCTGGTTCTGCTTTAACTCCGCAAACAGTGACCAAAATAAATGAAACTGTGCGCGGAGATCGCCGTATGAGCATTCGGATGATTGCTGAGACTGTAAACGCCAATAAAGAAACTATCAGAAAAATTTTACATGACAAATTGAACATGAAGAAAGTTTGTGCAAAGTTGGTCCCAAAAAATTTGACCCCTGACCAAAAGCTTGTCCGTCAAAAGATCTGCTCAGATTTTCTTGAGAGGTTACATGAAGAGCCTGAATTAATGAAAAACGCCAAGAATGAAAAAAGCAAGGATGTCGAAATCAAAAGTTAAAGCCAATTTAATCGTTTTTTTTTTTCGACATTAACGGCATCGTGATGACTGAATGGGTTCCAGGGGGTCAAACTGTAAACCAAACTTACTATTTGAAAGTTTTGGCAACGTTGCGAGAGCGAGTTAATAAGAAACGGCCGGAGTTGTGAAAAAACAAGCCGTGGATCTTGTACCAAGACAACGCACCTGCCCATAATGCGCTGTCTGTGAAGCGTTATTTACCCGCTAGAGGCATTCCAGTGCTCGAACATCCGCCGTACTCACCTGTTTTAGCACCCTGTGACTTTTTTCTGTTTCTGAAGATCAAGTCTGCCTTAAAAAGAATCCGGTTCGAGTCGATGGAAGAGGTGAAACGAAAAACGGCGGAGCTCCTCAAAACTCTAACAAAAGAAGACTTCCAGCATTGTTTTAACCAATGAAAAAAAGGAATGGAACGGTGTGTGGCGAGGGAAGGGGAATATGTTGAAGGAGAGCATTCGATTGTGGAATAATTTTTAAAATAAAATTCTTTTTTATAAGCAGTCTCGTTATTTATTTAGAAGTTTATTTTAGGGATATTTTTCCTCAATCTAGCAAGTTTAGGATTCTTCGAAGCGGCATCCTTCCTTTAAAATAGCTAGAAGTCTTTTTCTTGTTGTCTTATTTGCCCAGTTGTCCAAGAGATTTGTGTAAGTATCCCTTTGTTTCATTTTTTTGTAGTTACCCCAATCCGATCCCTTTGTCATTCACTTACCCACGATCCCAGCTCTCCAGTTAACCCCTGAGTGCCGTCCACACCAGTATCAATTTTCTTGTTTACCCTATCTCAACCCCCTTAGTTTCTGTCCCCAATTTTCTATCCCCATAATCTTATCCTAAGGTAGGCAAAATATATCGTTACAAATTGCCAGACCTCGTATGGTCTAATTATCTCATTTTCGCCCGTCATTTGACATACCTTCTTTTTTCCCTGTATCCTTTAATTGATTGTTGCAATTTGTTTAAAAAAAATTGCTTAAAAAAATTTTAACAACTTTTTACCTGGGCGACCGCTTGTTCCTTATTTTGGGGTATCTCATGAAAGTGATTATGCAAAAAAAATCTAATGGGAATATTTTTCCGAACGAACCCGAGCTTTTTGTCTTGTATATATACGTTTTATATATTACGAGATAGGAGCATTATTGATACCATAATTTTAATGGCACAGTTTTTTGTGGTACGTTTCCTGCTATAAAACTTGTGCTATCATGTAAATAAAATCTGTTATAACTAAATTTATTAGAGAATTTTTGTGTCCTTGCATCTGATTTTGGTGTTCCTAAATTAGTAATTTTACTTCACACGTAAAATATGTTACGCAAGACTATATTCATTAATTTTAATAACACGACCCTGCTTTTTCCGGTTGGGTTATTACCTTTCCGGGTAAACACTATCTGTTCAGTTTTCCTGATCGCTCCGGTGTCGTTTGTTTGGATTATACACCAACGACCTATTTTAAAGGTAAACTTTTAGGAAAGTGTTGTTAAATATTTTATTAAATTTTTTTCTTAAAATTTAAAATAATGTTAGATTAGATTTGCCAAGCTAATGATCACTGACTTTAATAATAGTTGTTCTCTACCTATTAATGTCGATGACTTTGTTCACTGCATTCTTTATTTTCAGTTTATTTTATTGATCCACTTACTGTAGAAGATAATATAAAGATAAAGAAGAACAGTGGTAATTTAAAAAAATAGAACTTTACTTAACCCTTAATTTGGCAAGCCTTAATATAACAGTAATTTTTATGAAATTGTTGTTTAGGTAGTGTGATATGGTATATCACAAGGCATTTTGACCATTTTTATATTATTCTTTTTTAAAATAAGGGAGATATGGAGTGTATCCCACAAGATACATAGTCAAATATCCAAATTTATTGTAAAAGCTTGTTATGTATCTTATAAGAAACATAGTCTAAGATTGTGGGTGAAACCTCACAATTAAATCCAGAAACTAAAAGTACTAAAAGTAGTTTTTTAATAAAAAATGGAATCAAAAAGTAATAAAGTAAGATATGAATTTTTCATTCTAGTCAAAAAGAACCAAAACTGTTGTAAAACTTACTTATGTGTCATTATGAAAAGAATTAAAACAATTTCTATCCTTTACTAAACAAAATCTAAGAGAACATTTTGTACGTGACCATTGTGTCTCTCCTGATTTGCAATACTTACACATGTCTCATAAATTGGAAAATGATCAACTTTATCAAATCGTATTTTCTCTGATGGTCTCGGCAGAACGCACTTTTTAGTTTTTTTTAATTTCTTCGTTTCGCTTGGCACTCTCTTATTTTTTTTTCTGTCCCTTGCTGTTAGAGCCTCTGCTATGCACTATCTAAAATATTTGAGAGTATAGTCTTTGGACGTGTGTTGTAAAATATTTTTATCCCTTTTATACAGAATCCATGCGTTATTTATACAAATATCTAGCATTTGTGTAAATATGGGGAGGTACAAGCGACGAGTATTTAGGGAAATTATGTAAAGGCTTAGCAGCATGTCCATCAGCTCTACTCCGCCCATATCTTCTAATTGTTTGGACAGGTGTAGAAGATGTATACCTATGTACTACCTAGGACAACAGGTTTGTTGTCAAATCATTTCACAACATTTATTTTATTAATGTTGTCACTTCTTGAACAAAACGACCCTCTTCCTTTTTTCTTCAGAGAGATATCATCTTAAACACAATTTTTTAATCGATACTTTCTCATTGTTCCCAGGGATAAAATTCCATAACTATGGCGAAGAATGTAAAACAAATCAAAACTTATTACATATTAACTAAAAGAAATTATCGACATAAATAACACATAGCGCCGGTGATTTCATTGATTGTGTTAGAGCAAGAACAACTTTAGCCACTATCAATCCTAAGGATTCTTCTTTTTGTGAAAAAGTATGCTGCCTAAAAGTATCATCCCCTTCATAAACTATAAAATCGTACACAAAGCCTGAAATGCCGGCTCTAACAAATATTTTAAAACACCATTTTTTTGGTTTTGATTTTATGTACTGTCGTCGTGAACCAGTCTTTTTTACTTTATAAGGGACCATCATCTCGACGATACTATGGCGGTTTTCTTCTTCTATAATACAACAATTTCTTCTCACTATATCCAATACTGATCGTTGTTTATATGATCGTTATTAGCGAAGTGAATATACCGGGGAATTTTCTGATATTGTTTGAGAGACCTTATTTCTGATATTTTATCATATCTGAAGTTTACACTCCAGTAGTCCAAGTATGATGGCATAGCTACTATACCCATCAAAATCTGTATTGCTCTGAAGTCACTTATCTCATCTTTAGTAACGCTTATCGACTTGCCTGTTTGCTGAACGGAATAAAGGTTTGTATTGTTGACAATCAACTTTAATAGATCGTCTGAAAAAAACATTTTGAAATATTGTTATGGTGACTTTAATTCATTCACCACAGAAAAGGTATTTTCGAGAATGTTCACAGGATATTGAGATTCTTCTTTCGTCCATTCGTATTTAATCAAATTCTGTCGTTTCGTGCGTTTACTTTGCAGTTTGCCTTTAGGTTGGTTAGTATTATCGTTAATCTCTTTAGATGGTATCTTCTGTATAATAGAGAAGTTCCTCTAAATATTATAAAAACTATCGAAAACATCTACCAAAACAAAAAAATGGTCAAAATAAATAGACTTACAGAAACTATGGAAATTAGATTTATTGAGCCCTAGGCTCTTCCATTTAGTCATAGATAAAATCATCAAAAGCGTTAACAAAGGAGGAGGATACAGAATGGGAAACAAAGAAACAAAAATCCTTTTTTTTACGCAGACGATGCAATATTGATATCGCAAATTGAAGATAGTCTGCAAAAACTGGTCCACAGATTTTAGATAAGAGCAAAGCAATTTATTATGACAATCTCATCCCAGAAAACTAAAACAACAGTAGTCAGTAAAGAACCAAACAGATGTAAAATAGAAATTGATGGCATCTGTATTGAACAAGTAATGTAAATAAAATACTTTGGTATTATACTGTCCAGCTATAAAGACCTGGGCAAAGAAGTAAGAGGTCAAATACAAAAAGCAAATAGACTGGCAGAAGGTTTTATTATCGATATTCGATCATACAAACAATTTGAAAAAAAAATTTCATAAAAATACCCTAAATTCTTACTTAAATACTACTGTTTTTTTATCCTTCATATGTGTGGGTCTGGTACTCGGTTGGTACATCCGGTGACGATTGAGTTGTTCAGAATTCGCCCCAATGTCCAATTCGTGCGTTTTCTATTTTTAATAACCATTTCCATTATTTTTTTCTCCTAGTTCGCTGAGATCGCCATGTTCTGGAAAAAAGGTTGCTGTTGTAATGAGGTTCCTTGTGGGTCCTTAGTTGAAATAAACTTAAAATAAAATGCGTTTAATTTTTAGTTCATTATTATATTGATCTTAATTTCAGTTGATTATTATATCCACTAGAGTTACATATGCCACGTTCAAAATAAATACTAGATATAATCTAAAAGTTATCCAAGTCTATGCTCCAACAACAGAATATACAGCCGAGGAGATCGAAGTCTTTTATGATGATTTAAGCACAGCCATCACAAACAACCGTACACATTTCACAGTTATATGTTTAGACTTTAACGCCAAAATAAGAACAAAAGTGGATCCAGCAGAAACTGCTCTTGTAAATTTTGGAAGTCAGGGACGGAACGACTGTGGCGACACTCTTTTAAACTTCTTACTAGAGAAAAACCTATTCCTAATGAACAGTTACTACTACAAGAAACCTCACCGTAGATGGACGTGGAAAAGCCCAGATGGGAAGACGACAAACGAGATTGATTACTTTATCACTGATAAAAGATACATATTTACAGATGTGACAGTGCTAAATAAATTTGCGAAATCAAGCGACCATCGTATGGTGAGAGCCACCATTGTGTTAAATACCAACTATGAACTACACAATATGATAAAAAAGAAGCAAATAAACATATGGACACATCCAAACAACGAACAAAATTTTGAAGATCATATCGGTGAATTCCTTCAAGAAAAATCAATAACAAATGATATTAACATCCTAAATGACATAATAGTAGAAGCAATAACAGAAGCTCAAAAGAAATGCTGCCCAAAAAGCGTGAAGGAAGAAAAAATTAGTCTGGAAACACAGAAAAAAATGGAACAAAGAAGAATACTGAGAAGCGACGAAAACTCTAGTAACGACGATATAAATAAAATGAACAAGGAAGTATCAAGAGAAATCAGAAAAGACCTAAGAAAATACAAAGATGAGAAAATCATCAAAACTATTGAGGAAAATAAGAGTATGAAAATAATGAGACGCAAACTCACAAATGGAAATAAACAAATAGTCAAACTCAAGGATAGAAATGGCAACATCACATCAAACAGAGAACATTTGTTACAAATTGTGGAATCATTCTATGAGACATTATATAGCAACCAATCGACTCTAGATATAGTTGAATATCAGCAGAGGAAGGTTCAAAATCAGGGTTCCGAAGATATCCCAGAAATCTTCTTGGACGAAATTTACAAGGCTCTAAAAAAGATAAAGAATAACAAAGCTCCAAGGGAGGACGGTGTCGTCACTGAAGCGGTAAAGATAGGAGGCTCAGTACTGATAACCAAAATTCAAAAGCTCTTTAATCTATGCCTATGGAATCAAAATATCCCAACAAAGTGGAATAATTCAATAACTGTACTCTTACACAAAAAGGGAGATAGCAGACCTGGAAAGATACAGACCAATCAGTCTCCTTAACCATCTTTATAAATTATACATCCGAATAATAACGAACAGATTAGAGACAAAGCTGGATTTTTACCATCCTCGGGAACAAGCCGGTTTCCGCCCTAATTACGGCACAAACGATCACCTGTAGTGCCTAAAAACCCTGATAGAAAAAACTAACAAATATAACCGTCCCTTGGCATTGATATTTGTAGACTTTAAAAAGGCGTTTGATACAGTGGAATTACCGTCCATCTTAAGAGCACTACAAGATTGCAGGGTCGACCACAGATATTGTAATATAGGTAAAAATATATATGAAAATGCCACAACAACCATAAGTCTACATTCAGCAACTAATAAAATAAAGATAAAAATGGGAGTCAGGCAAGGTGAAACCATGTCACCAAAGCTGTTCATTACCGTTCTTGAGTATGCATTTAAAAGACTAACATGGCAACAGAAAGGAATATCCATCGATGGAGAAAGATTAAACCATCTACGTTTTGCGGACGATATCGTGCTTCTGTCAGATAATCTGGGAGAGATCAAAGACATGCTCCAAGAACTGAATGACATACTACAAGAAACTGGGCTGGAGATAAATTTTGAGAAAACCAAAATGATGACCAATATGGTTCCCAGCGAAGAGATACAGATCAATAACAACAAGGTAGAATTAATCGATAAATACACATACTTGGGTCATGAAATCAGAATAACCAGAGACAACCAAACCTGCGAGCTAAATAGACGAATCACGTTGGGATGGGCGGCATATGGAAGGATGAGAGACATTTTAAAACAAATACCCCAATTCACCTGAAAAGGAAGGCATTTAACCAATGCATCTTACCAGTCTTGACCTACGGAGCAGAGACCCTAACTTTAACGAAAGCTACTGCCGAAAAACTGAGGGTAACACAAAGGCGAATGGAGAGATCAATGCTGGGCCTGACCTTGAAAGATCGCGTGAGAAATGAGAAGATACGCCGACGAACTGGCGTAGACGATATTATACTGCGAATCAATAAACAAAAGTGGAGGTGGGCTGGACATGTTGCTAGAATGGAAGACGGAAGATGGACGAAGAGGTTATTGGAGTGGAGACCAAGAACCGACAAGCGAAGTCGAGGCAGACCACCCACCCGATGGACCGACGACCTAAGGAGAATAGAAACAAACTGGATTGCAGCAGCTAGAGATAGAGAGAACTGGAGACGTTTGGAGGAGGCCTATATCCAACAATGGATGTGAAAATGGGGCTGGATGATGATGATGATGATTATATTGACTGTTAATAGTATCGAATAGCAAACGAGCACATATGTAAACAATAACAAAGCTATTAACTAACGGAAATCATAACTTCAAATATACATTATTATCATTATTCTGCCTTTACAACCCTGCGTGAGATGATAGCAAGATTTGTGATACGAGGAGTCGGTTTTTATATAAATTCATACCTCTTATTTGACTACTTCTAATTTTCTTTGTAAATAGAAGGTAGTTTTACTGGTAATAGATCTTTACGGCGTCGCCATAAAGATCATTTTACGGGTCTGTACGTGACTATTACTTGGACCGACAAATTAAATGGTCATTGGAAGTTAAATCCGATTTTTACTATAGACCTCAGTCTGTCTACTTTGCTTGTTTCCCTCATTTTCTAAGTATTGTTGATAAATTAAATTCGTTTTGTGCTTTGTGTACATTAGAATATTACATTTATTTATACAACCATGGGTTCGAAGAAGAAGATGATGTCTATTAAACTAAAACGTGAAATCACTGAAAACATGAGTAAGATGTACGAGTAACTGACTTGGCGAGGATGACACCAAATCTGGAAGATGATTCACTCCAAGAGTTCAAGTTTATAAAGATTCTCTACCTACCACACAACATCACTCCTATCTTGCAGCCTAAGGATCAGCAAGTGATTTCTAACTTTAAGAAGTTGTATATCAAGCACATTTTTCGGCGCTGCTTTGAGGTGACGGAGAACACAAACCTTACCCTTCGAGAGTTCTGGAAGAACCACTTTAACATAGTAATATGCCTAAGAATTATTGAGCAGACCTGGCTAGGTGTTAAAACAAGGACCTTAAGCTCTGCATAGAAGAAGGTGTGGCCTGAGGCTGTACTTGTCGAGGAACAGTCTCAGGAGCTGACAACCGAGTAGTTAGACGAACTACATTCGCAGCAGCATGCGGTGGTTCAACGATAGATTAGTTTTGAAGAGGAGTCAGAATTATAAGACGTTGTCTCTTTAAGAGATATAAAGAAGATCCTGGGAATATGGGAGAAAGTTGCAGAGTTCGTGGATAAAAATCACCCCGAAAAAGTTACAACTGGTCGTGAATAGGAGTTGTTCAACGAAACTTGCGTAACACATTTCCGCAATATTCTGAAAGGAAGGAAGATACAAACCTCGGACAGTTTTTTTAAACGATCTGCAAATGAAAATGAGCAAAGTGGGACAAAAAAAGTGAAGACCACTGACGAAAATTAAGTGCTTCCGTAAGCACTTCACTTTTTTTATGTTTTTACAGAATATGTATGTATTTTTTGTTACTTATAAATAAATGTTTCTTCTTTAAAATACATTTTTTTATTTAAAAACACTTTAAAAACAACTAACGTGTTTTTTTGGGGACTGGAATGGATTAATGACATTTAAGTTAATTTCAATGAGAAAAATTGCTTTGACATACGAGCAATTTGACATACGAGCAAGATTACGTAACGAATTACACTAGCATGTCGAGGTACCACTGTATATTTATATTAAGTACGAATTATTATGTTATATTGTGAGACTTTCTTGTGTTTAATAAGTAGGGTTAACCCTGCGGTGCACGGGTTGGGTCTGTTAGGCCCATTTAGTTTTTCTAATATCTCTATTCGGTCAGCGAGTCTAAGTTCTGTCCTGACGGTCTAGGTACCTTTCGACGACATGGCCAGCTATAATCCCTTAGTAATGCGTAATGAAGCGATGGTGTCGATGTTATATCTGTTTTCGTTCTCTCAGACCCAACACGTTCCTTAATGTAAGTAATTTTTTTATGAAATTACAAAACAAAATTTGCAGTACATTGTTTTTAGAGCTTAGCAAAACAATGTATTCTTACGAGGGAGAGGTAAAACGTTTTCTTAATATTGTTCTGTAGCTATTTTCTTGTGGCATTTTAAATTAATTACTATTTAACTGGGAATAAGCCACAAATAAAGGTTAAAATACGTTTATTGACGTTTCAATTTCCACTTCGGAAATCGTTCTCAAAATACAAACATTAGTAAATTAAACAAATTTTGTTTTTGTTACTTAGTGAAAAATTCTTCTATTAATTTAATTTTATCTGACTCATCTATATTGACAATTCAGACATACATTATACATTTTAAAGTAGACGACTTTAAAATGATATTGCCAATATTGTTGAGTTGCGTTCCTGGGACGACTTTACTTATAAGATAGTTCATTCGATTACATGAAATCAACTTTAACTTGAGAATATCCGTCAGAAAAGATCATGACATGTAATTCGTCTTTAAAAAGACAAATACATGCCATGATGACAGTAAAATTCTCCTGTTAGTGATTCCATAGTAAATTATGAGGGAAAAACCAGGAAAAAAACCTCATAATACTATCCCGACATGGTAAGTATTTGATCTTGCATTTATTTTACCTTCAATAAATACCAAATTCCGATTTTATATGTTTGTTATTTAAAAAATATAAATGATGTATTCTCTATATGTTACTGACTTACCAATACTGGTATTTTCTTTTTAATAACTTCCTCTTTCAATATGGGTAACCAGATCCTACTACATTCTGCCGAGGAATTCGCGACACAATTGGTCTCATTTAGCATAATTAGAGCCGCTTCTTTGATTTTTCTCTTTTTACCATCCGTTTCTTTTAGGACTATATTTGAATCATTCCATTGAACCCTATGTTCATTATCCCATGCATGTTTACATATTTGAGATCTATCAAATTCTCTATTTTTAATATAGGATTGATGTTCACTTATTCTAACATTTAATGGCCTTGATGTTTTATTTAGGTGAAACATCAAGGCCATTAAATGTTAGAATAAGTGAACATCAATCCTATATTAAAAATAGAGAATTTGATAGATCTCAAATATGTAAACATGCATGGGATAATGAACATAGGGTTCAATGGAATGATTCAAATATAGTCCTAAAAGAAACGGATGGTAAAAAGAGAAAAATCAAAGAAGCGGCTCTAATTATGCTAAATGAGACCAATTGTGTCGCGAATTCCTCGGCAGAATGTAGTAGGATCTGGTTACCCATATTGAAAGAGGAAGTTATTAAAAAGAAAATACCAGTATTGGTAAGTCAGTAACATATAGAGAATACATCATTTATATTTTTTAAATAAAAAACATATAAAATCGGAATTTGGTATTTATTGAAGGTAAAATAAATGCAAGATCAAATACTTACCATGTCGGGATAGTATTATGAGGTTTTTTTCCTGGTTTTTCCCTCATAATTTACTATGGAATCACTAACAGGAGAATTTTACTGTCATCATGGCATGTATTTGTCTTTTTAAAGACGAATTACATGTTATGATCTTTTCTGACGGATATTCTCAAGTTAAAGTTGATTTCATGTAATCGAATGAACTATCTTATAAGTAAAGTCGTCCCAGGAACGCAACTCAACAATATTGGCAATATCATTTTAAAGTCGTCTACTTTAAAATGTATAATGTATGTCTGAATTGTCAATATAGATGAGTCAGATAAAATTAAATTAATAGAAGAATTTTTCACTAAGTAACAAAAACAAAATTTGTTTAATTTACTAATGTTTGTATTTTGAGAACGATTTCCGAAGTGGAAATTGAAACGTCAATAAACGTATTTTAACCTTTAATTGTGGCTTATTCCCAGTTAAATAGTAATTAAGGTAAAACGTTTGCAATGTCTCTACAAGGAAGCTGCAACCGACGAGGAAGACAATTATGAAGATTCAGATTCCGATGAGACTATTGTTGCAAAATTAGAAAACGAAGATGGTAATCATAATTCAGAGTCTGAATTTGATTTATCAGACACCAAACTAAACTTACAAGAATGAATTCCACAAGGTGTGTCAAACCAACACCTTTATTACAATACCAAAGATGGAATGAAATGAAATAATACACGCGCAACACAGAATGTTAGAACTAGACGAGAAAATATCATCACAAAACTTCCTTGAGTTATTCGCAATCCAAAAAGTTGCACAATTGAAAAGGAATGCTGGAAACTGTTTTTAAATGGCAAAATTATAAAACATATTGTTGAATGTACTAATGTATATATTGAGCGTGTGTACGTGAGATATAAAGACAGTTCCGATGCGAGGCTAACAAATATATGTGAACTAAAAGCTCTGATTGGCCTGATTTACTTAACTGGAATTTACCGTGGAGGTAGAACTTCAATTTTTGAGTTTTGGGAAAAAATGGTACGGGCATTGACATATTTCTGGCAACGATGGCTCTCCGCAGATTTAGATTTCTTATGAAGTGCTTACGCCTAGATGATATTCGTGCAAGGGACGAATGGAAACAAGTAGACAAACTTGCAGCAGTTAGAGTCGTATCCGAGGATGTAGTTGAAAATTTTCAAGAATATTATACTATTGGCCAATATCTCACTATCGATGAGATGCTTTTAGGCTTTAGATGTCGCTGTAGTTTCAGAATATAGCTTCCAAACAAACCGGACCGATACGGTCTGAAGGTATATTCTTTGGTGGATTCTCACACTTTCTATACTTATCAATTAGAAATCTATGCCGGTACACAACCACCAGAATCATATCCTCTCAGTTCTGCAGCGTACGATGTGGTTGAGGGGCTTTGCAAACCAATCTCGAAATCCAACCGGAATGTCACAATGGACAATTGGTTTACATCAATTGAAGTCGCACTAAACTTACTGACAAATCATAGTCTAACAATTAATTGTAGGCACCCTACAGAAAAACAAAAGATATATCCCAACCGAATTTTTTTAGACCGCCAAAATCAACTATGTTTGGATTTACCAAAGATATGACGATATTGTCCTATATAACAAAACCAACAAAACATATTTTAACCTTTAATTGTGGCTTATTCCCATTTAAATAATAATCAACAAAACATGTTGTTCTTTTGTCAACCCTACACCATGATGACCAAATCGATCCGACAACGGGTGACCAAAGTAAACCTGAAGTAATAACGTTCTATAACTCTACGAAAGGTGGTATGGACACGGTTCATTAACTTCGAGGTTCCTATACTGTCGCAAGAAATACAAAACGTTGGCCCATGGTCATCTTTTATGGATTGATTGATGTTGCTGCAATAAATACATTTGTGATAAAGAGAACTAACAAACTGGATCTAAAAACAAGCAAAAGAAGATTTTTTTTAAGAACTAGGCCTTCAGTTAGTAATGGACAATATAAAAGAAAGCTCAATCTCCTCATTTGGTACGAGATATAAGAGAGCTTGTTGCTAAACTCAATGGTGCTGAACCAGTACAAGCACCTGCGGAATTGCAAAATAAAAGGGGGCGTTGTGCTTTTTGTAGAGATCGTAAAATTCGATACATGTGTCATTATTGTAAAAAATTTATTTGCTTGAAACATACCATACCTGTTTGTCTCATATGCATTGATAAAATGACTGAATAACTTATATATATAAGGTGTTTTTTAAACATCGGCCATATTGTAGAACGTAATTTCTTTTATATTTTCAGTTTTAGTATTATAATAGAAGTTCATTTCCTTTTAAAGTATATAAGTTGTCTTTAGTAGTAGTTCTAATATATGCAACGCAAACCTGTTGTTACAAAATTAAACATAAAAAATGATTAGTTTAATTTTTGGGCTTCTCAGACCCAACCCGCTCTTACGTGTATCAAAGTATTACCCGTGTACCGAAGGGTTAACTATCTTACTAACGTCTTGTTGAAAAATTAAGTTTTCTTCATGATAACAGTTGTATTGCTCAATTGTGGCTGTGAAAGTGGGATGCATGGCATTTTACACCTAAACCAGATACATTTTGCTAATCGAAGTTTCAAGTAGAAAGAATAGTCCAGCAATATAATTCCCGAAAGTTTGTGTCCAAACTTTGACCCTATGTGTATATTGAGTGTGTACCTTCTAAAATGTTTTTTTTTTTCAAATAATAAACACAGTTATGATGGTCAATTTCACCATTGAAGGAAAAGAAGCTCTCGAAAAAAAATGTATATTAAATACATAATAAGAACTGCCAATAATTTGTTCAGTGATGAACTCACAAAATTATAAATACCGATCAGAACTATCTTCATGTAGTTCACCAACGAAACAAAATATATAAGGTTTAAATTGCAGTTGTTTTAAAATTTTATGGATTGTTGTCTGTCGCAGAGCTGAAACATCTGATACTATGCTCAGTATGCAATAAAAATTTGAAGTTAGCTCTTGGAGTAATTACATGAGACTTATTTGTGTTAAATCGGTTACCAACTTCAAATTTTATAGAGTTGTTTTCAAAGCAAATAGGTAACACATATAATTACTATAATACTTACTCATACTGTACCCTCCTTTTGGAACGCCAATGTTGTTGATCCAGTAATCCAGTCAGTTAAAGTAACTTCTAAAACGCCCAACTTAAATTGGAATGTGCGGACTGTGTGTAATTAATGAAATTTTCCAAAAAACAGGAACATTTGAAATAAATCAGCTTCATTTCGGTACAGTGTAAGGTAGAACGTTTGTTAAGAAAAAGTTTGATTAGGTCCGTTGTTTCATTATGAGCCAACGTCAGAACTTTTACAAAAGAAAGTTTTCCGGAAAATAAAGCAGCATGAAACAAAACGCTTGGGTTATTGAAATGATAAATGGTTAAATACCTAAGCTAATGGAAGCACGGTTCACTTCCAAGGAGAATGAAATTTAAACACATACACGTTTGTACATGTAAATCGAACCGCTTCAGAATTTTGAGTTTCATTTTCAATTTGAAGTTAAGTCAAAATAAAGTTTTGTTGCAAAGCGTAGTATATATGTAGAAAATTAATTGTATTTTCTACAATAGTTTGTTTAATAAATATAAATATAAAATAAAATAATAATTCAATTATTCTCACTAATATATCTTACTAAATTAAAGTCTATACGATCAGCACGACATTAGTTCTTCGTGCTGTTTTGTATCTTCTGCGCTTGTCAGTTTTTACGGTGTTCTCGAATTGAGGACCGCTACCTGAACAGCCAAAATAAGTGCACCGAATTATGAACCGAAGGAGATTTTAATGAGTAAGGAAATATTTAATAATAAAATATTATTTTAGATTTAGTTTATTTTGAGCTGTCTTGAAAGGTAGTCAAAATTAGTGAAATTAAAATGATCTTAAGTGAAAAGGGAAACTCGTTACTTGTGTTGGATGATTATAAGTATCGTGAAAAAAAAGTGCTTAAAAGTGGTGAAAAGTTTTGGACATGTACGGTAAATAAATGTAACGCAAAATTGTTTACGCTAAGTGTAGATAATACAATTTTCCGAAAAGAAACAGTGCACAATCATGAAAATGATATAAAGAAATTAAATAGACAAATTTTGAGTACGGCAAGTAAACGGAAAGCCATAGAAGATATCACAGGGCGGCCAACAAAAATTATACATTCTATAACAAGGGAAAACAGTGATGGTATGAATTCTTTAACAATAAAAGACATTGCCTAGGTAACAAATAATATGTATTACAAGAGACGTCAAATCCAACCGCGTTTACCAACCTGTATTTCCGATGCGTTAGATATTTTACAAACATTAAATTTAAAAACAATAAAAAAATGAACCGTTTCTCTTAGCTACTGATCATATTAACAATATTGTGGTATTTTTGTGTGACATTAATTTAAAATTTATGTGTAATTGTGGCAAAGTGTATCTTGAAGGAACTTTTCGATATTGTACGAAATATTTTTTACAATTTTTCACACTTCATGTTGTAGAAAACGGACATTACATACCTGTGGCCTTTTGCTTATTACCGAATACACTTTGGTCAACATATGAAAAACTTTTTGTTATTCTTAAAGAAAATTGTCGCAATTCTAATTTAATATTGGCTCCAAAAATTATTGTAGCTGATTATGAATTAGCTATTCTGTGGCGTACAAAACCGAATCTATATAAAAAAAATTACAAAATGTACCAAATATAAATCAGACGTACACCCGGAAAGAAAAGTACTATACGGTGACAGTCTGGGAATGGCTCGCGGCTAGACAAAACAGTGGAGATGGTCGTGCGGTCCACAAAACAAAAAAAATCCGAAGTTATATCAGGGGCGCCAGGTAAATTGGCCCACAGCCTTCCCTACGTTACTATTCCATAAACCACCAACTTACCAATAGGTTTACTACTAAAATACTAAGTAACAGTATACAATCTGAATAAATAAAAAAAATAAATGAAATTGTCAGATTAGAATTTAGTCAATTTTAATAAATAGATTCCCAAAATAGTTGAAAATAAATACATACATACTACATATTACAATATTATTTAACTTTACCATAGGCTTAATAAAAAAATAATATAAAAATGCGGCTTCTACTTGCCTAACAAAAATTCATAAGTTATTTCTATTTAACAGAACAAAATGAAAGGTAAGACGTATCAAAAGTACCGGACGCTAAGGGGTGTGCGGTTCAATACCAACCAAAAAAAATAATTAACGCAAATAGGACACCACGTGAGCTCAAGTGCGTGCGCAGAAAATAATATAAAAAAAATAAATCTCAAATATATAACCCCCCCTTAGACGCAGTTTACAAAATTAAAATAGGTATGTGTAAATATTGAATTAATAAAATAAACCGCAAATTATCTTTAAAAAAAAATCTGTAAAGTATTTGTAAATATGAAAATAAAAACTAACAGCAAATAATCTTTTAAAAAAAACTATTGTATTTCGCAAACCAAATTAGACGGCGCTTAAATCTTCCGTTGAAAATTAATTATTATCGATCCATACCTCGAATTTTCATATACTTCACCGCGTGGAATTCCAGTTATAGTTCAGCGTGTCTTCAATCCAAAATCCCATACGATTGCCGATGTACATAGACTTGTGTGACAATGTTGAAAAGTTGAAAATTACAGCCAGACGGAAAAATACGAAGAAGAAGAAGCAGAAAAAAAACAAACAAACCAACCAACCAACCCTGAAGCAAGAAAACATTAATTACCATCTGTGTCTAAAATAATTATTTGGAAATAAATATATTGATTTTAACACTTTGTTTATCTGCCTTTTGGCGATAATGGAGCAATACAAAAAAAAACTTGTCTCCGAACTTGAATGTATGAAAACTGATAAAAATGTGAATAGCTTTTTAGAGATGGGATAAAAAAATAACTACAACTTTTTAATTAATTAAAAACGAAATGTTCTAACACTCACCCTTCTTAGCCAGATTAGGGGTTTGAAATATCCCAAATTGGACCGAAGCGTAGCCGGCTATTTGGACTCGTGATTAAGGCTAATTTCTTGATCTAAATACGACTCCCGGTATTCACGTGTACTGTAGATCCGCTTTTTTTAGCGAAATTGTGGATATTCCAAAAAAACCCTTCCACGAAGGCAGCAAATCCCCTTGAATATCCACACGGTTCGGACTAGTCCAGATCCCACATGGAACAGCAGCAAAAGCAAAAAAACAAAATGCCGTTTTTAATCTAGCCCAACCTTTCAGTAACACCGTCAAATCTGGAATCACTTTCTTTCCGTCGTCTTTCCGAACACTTGACAACTTGACACACGGAGGTCACCGAATAATACCGAGATTCAAAAATTTCAATTTTATGATCCCAATTCTTCCAAGATAACTCTAGAAAGAACGATCTAAATTAGTTTCTTCACAAAAAAGAGGACGTGTTCCCTTAACTTCAGCACAATTTGCCAGACATTACCCCTATTTGAAAATTACTAATTTTATTTTCGCCACCTTGCTTATAATATATTATAGGCAACCGCTCTTACACGTCCTGAATTATTTAAATTTTGATAAAATAGAGGTGGGACTTTTTACTTTAAATTTGGAACGTAACAACACCTCCCTTTCCCAGAGGAAAATTTACGAGGAAAAACTAGACAAAGAAAATTTTCCCTCGCGCTAGCGACGCACTACCTAAACTCCTAGCGAAGTCCACAACACAATCATCATCCACACCGTCTTCACCATGCGCAAGTACTTGGACAACGAAAGACATACCAATCTCAAACCACACGCACAAAGCAACAACTTACTTACAACACTTACTCCACTTCCACACAACAGTCATCTCTCATCGTATGAGATCAAGTAGCATAGTTTCAAATTCCAACGTCAATCTGACAACACTGATTAGGTCGGTTACTGGATGTTGCCCTTATTCGCGACCTCCCAGCTCTGGGGCATCGCTAGTACTTCACTATACCTCGCATAACATGAGTCCATAAGAAACTCTCCACCATTCCACTCTTACTGATACTGCGAGAAACATCTACCGAAACAGTAGTGTAATTCCAATTGTTCATTAAAATAAAAATGAGATAGGTCTTCCAGAATTTAAATCCGTATACAACGAAATTTAGTGAATCATCCAAAACTAAGCTATTATCCAACAAGATTCACCAAAACATAATTATGTGGCTTCGAAAAAATCCCAATTAAATAGAATGGCTTACTAACATCAAAAAAAATCCCAACGCCATATCATCGAAGACAACATATTTCTGACCAAACCTAAGTGACATTCAATTCCATAAATCAAAAGAAATTAAGGCTACCGCAACCCTACGACTTCGTATTGGCTACCTAACACAAAAAAAAACGAATCGGTTGACCATCCAAATACATCCTAAGAACCGATCATAGCCAACACTCAGTCATCCTTCACGGACACAACAAAAAAAATAAATACAACCAATTTCAGAAGAATTTACTTAGACTAGACAAAACTTTGCTAGTCCGTTCTACTCCGACCTAAATCCTATCGGGATCACCAGTCGGGTTACTAATCCTTAAATCCTTAATATTCCAAATACCTTGATCCTTGCCATTTTCATCCTCTAAACTATATGTCCAGGGGGAAACTTTCTTCTTCACGAAGTAGGGTCCTATCCATCTAGGAGCTAACTTTTTCGTGAAATATTTAGCGGCATCTGACAACACAAAATTTCTCCGCCATACTGACTGATGGGGCTGAAATTCCTCTGGACGTCTCCGTAGATTATAGGTCTTCTCACACTTAGCCGAAGCTTTATCTAAACGTTTTCTAACATCAACAAATAATTCCTGGAGTCCACGCGATCGATTATATCCCATTTTAGCTACTTCGTCCTCCGGGTCTCCGAGTTTGTCCTTTCGGGAAAAATCTCGTCCATCCACTACCATCTTCCGACCGAAATTTATGAAGTAGGGATCTTGACCAGTCGACTCGTGGTATGCAGTGCGCGTAGCACATGCTAGTTTGGCCAAATTTTCATCCCACTTCCTATGGTTGTCAGCTATATAAGTTGCCATCATTGTTTTAAGGGTTCGGTTATAGCGTTCAGATGGATTGCACTGTGGATGATACAACGCATTATAACGAACTGAGACACCATAGGTTTCCATCATTTTCTTGAAAATACCCGAAGTATACTGGACACCATTATCACATAGTAACAGACGTGGAACTCCAAATACGAGAAAAACTTCTTCTTCTATTTTCTTAACGACATGCACGGCTTTTGAGGATCGCAACGGAAATACCAAAGAAAATTTACTAAACACATCCATTACCACTAAGATAAACTTATAGCCTTGAGTTGATCTTGGGAAAGGTCCCATAAGATCGGTTGCTACTATCTCCCATGGTTGAGTAGCTTTAGGTTGAGGAGTCATAAAGCCTTTGGGCTTACCTTGTTCCACCTTATGCATGGCACACAGTGAGCAACGTCCAACGTAACGAGACACATCACTCCGCAGTTTCGGCCAAAAATACTTCTCGTTAATACGCTTATAAGTTTTCAGGATCCCCATATGACCTGCTAAAGGACTATCATGACACAACTTCAGCACTTCCAATCGTTGACCCTTAGGAACGACTTCCTTCCAATTGTCCGCTTCCTCGACCAAAAATCCATGACTGGGACGGATGTATTTATAAAGTTTGCCACCAGACATTCTCCACTGAGGATACTTCAAGGGATTAGACTCGATTTTTCTACAAAGTTTATCATACCAACTATCACCACTAGGAAGCGGTACAACCTCTTCAACCATATCAAGCACGGGAACTGACCGAGATAACAAATCGGGGACAACATGTTCTTTTCCTTTCCGATGCACAATCTTAAAGTCATATTGTTGCAATCTTACCGCCCATCGAGCTAATCTTCCAGTAGGATCCTTCAAATTTTGAAGCCATACGAGGGATGCGTGATCAGTCACGACCGTAAAAGGAACACCCTCCAAATAAGGACGCAGTTTTTCGACTGCCCATAACACAGCTAAACATTCCCGTTCCGTCGTGGAAAAATTCCTTTCTTGACGCGTTAGTGATCTGCTCAGGAAACTAATTACTTCGTCACCATCCGGGCCTGGCTGCAATAACACGGCGCCCACTCCATATCCTGAGGCATCACATTGGACAACAAAAGGCAAATTGTAGTCAGGACAATTAAGTATCGGAGCAGAAACTAGACATTCTTTTATTTTCTGAAAAGATTCTTCACAACTCGGGGTCCAATTGAATTTTCTTCCTTTCTTCAATATCGCTGTAATTGGAGCTAGTAGTGTCGCAAAGGAAGGAATAAATCTTCGATACCAGGAAAATGTGCCTATGATGCTACGAACTTCCTTGACGGATGTGGGTGTTGGGATACGTAGCATAGCCTTGACCTTATCACCATCAACATGTAGTCCATTCCTATCAACCACATGACCCAAATACTTTAGTTCCGGTCTACAAAATTGACATTTATCCCAGCTAACGGTTAACTTAGCTTCTCTCAAGCGTCTAAAGACTTCCTCTAAGATCCTTACATGTTCTTCAATAGACTTTGTCACGATGACCACGTCATCCAAGTAAGTAAAAACATAGGGTTCCAACTCCGGACCGAGGACACGATCTATCAACCTTTGCCATGTAGCCGGGGCATTATGTAATCCAAAAGGCATTCTGCAAAACTGAAAAAGACCTCGACCAGGAACCGTAAAAGCAGTATAAGGCCTGGAAGCCTTAGCAACAGGTACCTGCCAATACGCCGACTTAATGTCTATGGTGGAAAGATAATGCGCGTTCTTTAATTTATTTAAAATATTAGAGATGTACGGTAATGGGTAGCCATCCCTCTCTGTTACGGCATTAAGCTTTCGATAGTCTACGCAGAACCTCCATTTTGGTTCTTCACCTTCTGGAACTTTTTTCTTCACCAAGAGAATCGGGGACGACCAAGCACTATTCGATCGCTCCACTACTCCTTTCGCCAACATATCTTCTAGCTCTTTATCAATATGGCTTTGGATTACTGGGGATACAGGATAGTAACGTTGTTTTATGGGTGCAGATTTACAAACAATCACATGCTCAGTGACATCAGTACAACCAAGAGAAGTGCCCATTAGTTCACGACTTCTATTAATAACTTCCTCCAATTGCGACTTCTCTGCATCGGTCAAAATAGTTTGACCTCGGAGATGATCCACTGAACCTACCATTGCTGGAGCGTCCGAAAAATACCATTCGTTATGCCTCAAATCTGGAACGATACCCATAACACGCCAAAAATCAGATCCTAAAATCAGAATGTGCGGTACGTCCAAAATAACTAATACTGGCAAGACACGCAAGCGATCCCTAACCATGAAAGGTACTAAACATTCCCCCAACGATTCACACATCTGACCATTCGCCACTCTACAAACGGTCTTCTTCGAAGTATCCAACTCTAAACCCAAGTTTTGTAAAAATTTCCAACCAGTTCTTCCTACAATGGTCTTTGAAGCACCAGAATCCAATAATCCCAAAATTTCCTTTCCTAAGACTTTAACTTTCAAATATGGACGTTCATCTCCTTCGGAATGATGTAAAATAAAGTCTAAAATAGGACGTAGGTTGGTCGAGTCAACGTCGGCAACACCTCTTCGACCAGTTAGGTGCGCTTCCTTCCGTTTCCCGAATTACACGAAGGACAAGTTCTGACTGTAAACCCTTCTTTCTTACACTTAAAACAGTGAACAGCCTCCTTCTTCATTAGACACCCTACTGCCTTATGGCCTGACTGATTACAACGATAACAGATTAAAGTCCTAAACTTTCCTCTAGCGGACTCCGATTCGGATGAAACAACAGGACCCTCACTAACACTACTACAACTTTCAGCATCCACACTGATATAAGCTAGGTCCTTTTCCAAAGTATTCATTTTCCTACTATTCGGTTCAACATAGTTCCTAATACAATCACGTCTTTCCTCCATACTGCGACATAGAACACGAAGTTCCTCCAAGGTAGCTGGCAAAGGATCACGTAATCTATCTTGATAGAACGGATGCAAATTCCTAATAACTATAGACAATTTAACTTCCTCTGGAACATGACAACGCAAGCGATTAAAGTAACTATTCATTATTGCCAAGTAAACTCCAATAGTCTCAGACGAATGCTGAGTTCTCCTCCGAAGCTCTTCAAAAAGCGCTTCCCCATGGTGAGCTGACAGGTACTCCCTACGAAACTCTTCAACTAATTCAGCCCAACTCCCTACACGTAGACGAACATCTTTATAAAACTGATAGGCTTTATCCGAAAATAAATCTATACCTGATTCCAAAAGTATACTATCTGGTACATGACGAGCGAGACTCAATTCATTCACCATCTCAAAAAATGCAGAAATAGACATACCCCTAGCAGAACCTGAAAACTTTTCTATTCCCCATTTATGAGGAAGTATCATCCCAGAAGAAAAACTAGAGACAGACCCTGAAAAAACATTATTACCAGCTTGTGACATCGCTCCAGGAGAAGAAGCATGAACTTGTCCTACCCCTGCCTGAAAAGACTGATTTAAAACCGAAATCACATCGAGCGCTACTGGTACCGAACCAGATCCGATTGGATGCTGCTTATCATGTAAATCCTGTGACAACTTCAAAATCTCAGCAAGAAAGTCTGACTTAACAACCTGGGCTGCGTCTGCATCATCACCTGTTGGCATTACCATAAGATCAATTCTCCCCAAGACATGGTTAATCTGTGTCCGCAATCTCAAGGACTCAGCACAAGTAGGAGTTCCGGCAAACTTTCCAACAGCCGTATTCAGCTCCGCAAGTTTAGTCTCGATTGCAGTTTTATCCTGTGAAAAGGTGAATGGGTGCTCAGGATATCTAAAGCTTTCATTTGCTGCCTCACGACTAAGTGCATCAGACAGACTAGACCTCATAGACTCAACAGTGCCAGTAGACACTCCACGAATTTTGAGTTCATATTCCAGTTCCTCTTTCCTTAAGTAGTTGGGTACAAGTTTTCGCACCATCTTGCCAAAGTTCAAAATTTAAAAAAAAATGTATCAACCGAAAGGAGCAAATATTCAAACAAAATCAAGATATAAGTAAAAATATTAACACACAGGTACAGTTTACTTTATTAATGGGAGCAAACCAAAAGCAAAATAAAAGTAATAGTCGCTTTATTCAATCTATAAAATTTCACAAAAGATTTTCAAAATTTCATTGTTTCAGAACAAATTACAAGTCACAACATAATCTCAAAAAAAGATTTTACATTCCCTAACATAACTAAGTTAAACCACAATGTAGAATTTCGAAGTCCAACTTCTCAAAAAAATAAATTTGAACTCCAACTGAAATAGAAATATTTCAAAGTCCTAATATATCCATAATTCTTCTAAGTTCCACAACACCACTTCAAAGTATCTTCTTTTAAGTTCCATTTTTGGCTTCTTCCAACTTCACGTCACACAAAAAAAAACTAGTAAGCACTTCTTGGCATACACTTCCACTAAACACGAAGTTCTAAGACTACTACTAAGTGCAAAACCAGTGGTAAAGTAAATAAATCAAAGTTAGTCAATTAAAGCCCAAACACGTTAGGTTAACTAATTAAAAGGAATCTACACAAGGGGTTGACAAAAAAACGGTTAATTAATTAAGGGCCCCACGTTGGGCGCCAAAATATGTGGCGTACAAAACCGAATCTATATAAAAAAAATTACAAAATGTACCAAATATAAATCAGACGTACACCCGGAAAGAAAAGTACTATACGGTGACAGTCTGGGAATGGCTCGCGGCTAGACAAAACAGTGGAGATGGTCGTGCGGTCCACAAAACAAAAAAAATCCGAAGTTATATCAGGGGCGCCAGGTAAATTGGCCCACAGCCTTCCCTACGTTACTATTCCATAAACCACCAACTTACCAATAGGTTTACTACTAAAATACTAAGTAACAGTATACAATCTGAATAAATAAAAAAAATAAATGAAATTGTCAGATTAGAATTTAGTCAATTTTAATAAATAGATTCCCAAAATAGTTGAAAATAAATACATACATACTACATATTACAATATTATTTAACTTTACCATAGGCTTAATAAAAAAATAATATAAAAATGCGGCTTCTACTTGCCTAACAAAAATTCATAAGTTATTTCTATTTAACAGAACAAAATGAAAGGTAAGACGTATCAAAAGTACCGGACGCTAAGGGGTGTGCGGTTCAATACCAACCAAAAAAAATAATTAACGCAAATAGGACACCACGTGAGCTCAAGTGCGTGCGCAGAAAATAATATAAAAAAAATAAATCTCAAATATATAACCCCCCCTTAGACGCAGTTTACAAAATTAAAATAGGTATGTGTAAATATTGAATTAATAAAATAAACCGCAAATTATCTTTAAAAAAAAATCTGTAAAGTATTTGTAAATATGAAAATAAAAACTAACAGCAAATAATCTTTTAAAAAAAACTATTGTATTTCGCAAACCAAATTAGACGGCGCTTAAATCTTCCGTTGAAAATTAATTATTATCGATCCATACCTCGAATTTTCATATACTTCACCGCGTGGAATTCCAGTTATAGTTCAGCGTGTCTTCAATCCAAAATCCCATACGATTGCCGATGTACATAGACTTGTGTGACAATGTTGAAAAGTTGAAAATTACAGCCAGACGGAAAAATACGAAGAAGAAGAAGCAGAAAAAAAACAAACAAACCAACCAACCAACCCTGAAGCAAGAAAACATTAATTACCATCTGTGTCTAAAATAATTATTTGGAAATAAATATATTGATTTTAACACTTTGTTTATCTGCCTTTTGGCGATAATGGAGCAATACAAAAAAAAACTTGTCTCCGAACTTGAATGTATGAAAACTGATAAAAATGTGAATAGCTTTTTAGAGATGGGATAAAAAAATAACTACAACTTTTTAATTAATTAAAAACGAAATGTTCTAACACTCACCCTTCTTAGCCAGATTAGGGGTTTGAAATATCCCAAATTGGACCGAAGCGTAGCCGGCTATTTGGACTCGTGATTAAGGCTAATTTCTTGATCTAAATACGACTCCCGGTATTCACGTGTACTGTAGATCCGCTTTTTTTAGCGAAATTGTGGATATTCCAAAAAAACCCTTCCACGAAGGCAGCAAATCCCCTTGAATATCCACACGGTTCGGACTAGTCCAGATCCCACATGGAACAGCAGCAAAAGCAAAAAAACAAAATGCCGTTTTTAATCTAGCCCAACCTTTCAGTAACACCGTCAAATCTGGAATCACTTTCTTTCCGTCGTCTTTCCGAACACTTGACAACTTGACACACGGAGGTCACCGAATAATACCGAGATTCAAAAATTTCAATTTTATGATCCCAATTCTTCCAAGATAACTCTAGAAAGAACGATCTAAATTAGTTTCTTCACAAAAAAGAGGACGTGTTCCCTTAACTTCAGCACAATTTGCCAGACATTACCCCTATTTGAAAATTACTAATTTTATTTTCGCCACCTTGCTTATAATATATTATAGGCAACCGCTCTTACACGTCCTGAATTATTTAAATTTTGATAAAATAGAGGTGGGACTTTTTACTTTAAATTTGGAACGTAACAATTCATAAAGCAATTTCTGCACAATGGCCCACCACAAAGATCGTTGGATGTAGGTTTCATCTTGGCTAAGCTTGGTACAAGAAAATACAGAGTTTAGGCTTGGCTAAAGAATATCAAGATGGAAAAAGTGAAAGTGGAAAGTGGCTGAGGTGTCTTTTTGGACTATCTTTTTTAAAACCAGAGAAGGTTGGAGAATGTTTTGCTTTGGATTTGGCTGAATTTCAGCTAAATCATCTGCATAAAGCTGCGGTAGATTTTGCGGACCATTTAATAGACAATTATGTTGGTGAAAATTCTTTATTTCCATCAACACTTTGGGCTGAAGCAGCTGTAACTAAAGAAAATTCTACAAATGCATGCGAGTCCTTTCACTCTCGATTTAATTCAAATTTCTATTCGATGCACCCTTCATTGTATTTATTTGTAAACATTTTGAACAATTTTCAAACAGATACTTACATTCGTATTCAAAGCGTTTAGGAGCATGTTAAATGTAAGAACAAAATTGTTAGGCGAAGATTAAGATGTTAACTTCTAAAATGTCGGAATATAATAACGGTTTGTTAAGACGAACAGATTTTGTAAAATTTGCATCATGTTTTTATAAAGTATAAATATTAGATGTAAATATGTGTACCTCTTTTATTTTTATAAATATTAAATGTAAATATGTGTAACGCTTTTGTGTTTAAAATATTGTTAAAGTATTGTTTCTTAAATAGGCAATAAATATCTACGATTATTGGGATTCGTACTTTTAATAATATTTTGTACCTTCTTAAAGTCTTGATCCTCAATTCGTGTGATTTTTTCAGGTATAAAAGTAAACCCTTACTTAAAATTTCATTTTGGTCCTCAATTCGTGTCTTCCCAGTTTTTACATTCAACTACATATTAAAATCAACTATCCTTAAAGGACTTCGTTTTTTCCTTCTCAAATAGAAGCACGTAAGTAAAACTTCCTTGTCAGCTTCTCAAATAGAAGCAAGTTACAGTTCTTCTCACGCTTCTGAAATAGTAGCAGTTTTCAAGTATAACTTATTTTATTAAATAGTTAACTATAAATTCAGTGTTAGTGCATCTAATATGTAAGTACCTGAAATTATTCTTTCATACAGAAGAAAATCGACAGTTTTTGTGCCATCCGACAAATTACAAGGTTGCCGGATATAAAATAAACTCTAAACTTCTTTGCTCTATAAATTGCATTTAATTCGTATTAAGAACAATTAAGCGGAACAGTTGTGAATTTTATGAACATTTATGTTTTTATTATCATTAAAAATGGTGATTTGTTGTCAATCCCAATACTACGATTTATTCGTGTAAATAATACAATAAAAATATTTCTACCTTAATTCATATTTTAATTATTTTATTTTTAATTTTACTACCCAGTACATTATTTCTAATCCGTAATTTTTTCAAAATTGCGCAAAATTTTTCAAATATTTACTTTTAAATCATCGAACCAGCTACCTCATCCTTTTCCCTACAATATAATTTAATTAACTTTAAGATCACTCTAAACCACTCAGAACTAATTCTACGTTAAGATACCAAACATTATGTACTTAGATAAGTAGAATAAATTATTATTAGTTTTTAAAAAACTTGTCTACCATAGTATTGAATCAAAATTGTAGGCACTAAATTCCAAGAAATGGTGATGACCATTTGGAGTTATTCTTGATCTTCCCAAAAAATATTTTTTTATAAAAGTAAAAGGTGGCGCTTCTTGTATTAAAGCATCTTTAAAAATTATAATTAGTACTACGTATACTTAAATTAAATAAAATAATTAAATATATGAAAATGAAATTTACGTGATTATGTGATACAGATGAAATTATTGCATCAACGACAAATTTTGTGATAAACTCTGAAATGTAGATATACCAGATCCACAACATCTGGTATTTCTAAGTTTTTTAATTATAAATTCATATTTGTTCTGGGAATACAAATCTAAAATACTTTTTGGTATTACTACTTAAATGGGAATAAGCCACAATTAAAGGATAAAGTAAGTTTATTGACGTTTCAATTTCCACTTCGGATATCGTGCTCAAAATACAAACATTAGTAAATTCAACAATTTTTGTTTTTTTGTTAGTTGGTGATAAATTCTTCTAATAATTTAATTTTATCTGACACATTTATATTGACAATTCAGACATACATTATACATTTTAAAGTAGACGACTTTAAAATGATATTGCCAATATTTTTGAGTTTCGTTCCTGGGACGACTTTACTTGTAAGATAGTTCATTCGATTACATGAAATCAACTTTAACTTAAGAATATCCGTCAGAAAAAATCATAGCATGTAATTCGCCTTTAAAAAGACAAACACATGCCTGCCATTATGACAGTAAAATTTCTCCTGTTAATGATTCCATAGTAAATTATGAGGGAAAAACCAAGAAAAAACTTCATAATACTATACCGATATGGTATGTATTTGGTCGTACATTTAGTTTACTTTAAGTAAACACCAAATTCTAATTTTATATGTTTGTTATTTAAAAAACATAAATAATGTATCCTCTATATGTTACTGACTTACAAATACTGGTATTTTTCTTTTAATATGGGTGACCAGATCCTACTACATTCTGCCGAGGAATATGCGACACAATTGGTCTCATTTAGCATAATTAGAGCGGATTCTTTGATTTTTCTCTTTTTACCATCCGTTTCTTTTAGGACTATATTTAAATCATTCCACTGAACTCTATGCTCATTATCCCATGCGTGTTTTCATATTTGAGATCTATCAAATTCTCTATTTTGAATATAAGATTGATGTTAACTTATTCTAACATTGAATGGCCTTGATGTTTCACCAAATAAAACTGATCGCATTCACAAGGTATTTTATAAATACAATTCTTTGGCCTTTCTTGTTCATTGTTAGGTTTGAGTTTAGACAAAATATATCTCAATGTGTTTGTTGTTTTGAATGTTGTTGAAATATTGAATTTAATCCCTATCCTTTTAAGTTTTTCTGATAATCCTTTTATGTATGGTATTGTTATTTTTCTCGTATTATTCCTTGTGTATGCTGTAGGATCTCGTTCTAAGTTGTTTTGGTCTATTTGGTCAATTGTTGAAAATTCCATATTTATAAACGATAACGGATAATCATTCTTTAATAAAACAGATGTTAACAAATGTTTTTCCCCCAAGAACGAATGTTCGTCAGAACAAGCAATTTTGGCTCTATCGTATAAGGATTTAATGATTTCCTTTTTAATATTAATATCGTGATTTGATTCGAAATTTAAATATCTGTTGGTTTGTGTTGGTTTTCTCTACACCTGAGTCTCATATCCAGTATCGTTTTTGAGATTAAAACATCCAAGAAAGGTACTGTGTTATTATATTCCTTTTCCATCGTAAATGTTATTGTCTTTTCTTTATCGTTTATATCATTCAGGAGTGTGTCCAACAACTCGAATCCATAAGGCCATATTGACAATACATGATCTACATATCTCCACAATACTGTAGGTTTTAAATTTTGTTTATAAATAATATGTTCCATTAATATATCGGCTAATAATGGAGATAAACTAGAGCCCATTGCTAGACCAAAATTTTGTTTACAGAGTTCATTATTTAGTTGAAAATATGTATTATCGGTACATAATGTTAATAACTCCATTAAAGCTGATATGTTTATTCTTGTTTTAAACCTACTTCAACCTCTAATTGTGACTTATTCCCATTTAAATAGTAATTACTTTAAAATGCCATAAGAAAATAGCTTCAGAACAATACTTTTTGTTGTTGAGTTATCATAAACAACAATATCAAGTACACGAGATGTTGCAAAATGTTATCAAAGATTTTCAACACCGTCTATTTTTCGGTCAAGAGATGAAGGTGATTATTTTGAGCATATGATTTCGACTAAATTGTTGTACTTATTGTTAATAAACTTAAATTGGTTCTATGGCACTATTATTTTACAAAATCAAAATATGGTGTTCAAGATACATTTGAATAATATCATTGGGAAGTGTATTTATATATATATATATATATATATATAAATTGACCTCTTTCAGGATTTTCCATTTGTATTCATTCTTCTTCAGGTTCCTTCTCCTATCGGAGGTTGGAAATCATCATCGCTATTTTAATTTTATTGGCCGCGCTTCTGAATAATTCTAATGAGCTGCAACCGAACCACTCTTAGCCAGGATATTTTGCGTCGTCCTGGGCTTCTCTTCCCTTGTATCTTCCCTTGCATAATTAATCTAAGTAATACGTACTTCTCGACCCTCATTATATGACCAAGATATTGAATCTTTCTAATTTTAACAGTTTTTATGACTTCACATTCTTTCTTCATTCTTTGTAATACCTCTATATTAGTTACTTTTTCAGTCCACGATATTCTGTGGATTCTCCTGTAGCACCACATCTGAAAGGAGTTTAATTTTTTGATTTCAGACTGTTTTATTGTCCACGCTTCCATGCCGTTTAGTAAAGAAGAAAAAACATAACAACGTAGCATTCTTGTGCGGATCTCTAGGTTACGGTTGCAAAGTAAGTTCTTCAATTTTATGAACGTGTTTCTTGCCATTTCTATTCTAGATCTGATTTCTTTTGTTTGATCTCCATCTTCGGTTATCCACGTTCCTAAATATTTATATGTTGTTACTCTTTCGATCGCTGTATTATTGATGTTCAGGTTATCTTTGTATTCATATTATATTATACCTATTTGTATTCATAATGTATAAAATGAATTTATTTGTTACTTTAGGACCTTACTGTAAGTTATGGTTAGTTTTACTGTTTTTTGTGATCTAACAAATATTTACTCTGAACTAATTTAGAGTAAATAAAAATTATTTACTCTAAACGTAAAATAGTATTCGTAATAAAATTATTTAATCGATTCCCAATAACGTTCTCGTTAATTTCCTAAAAACTAGCTAAACCAAAAATGCACACTGTTGCTATTTTATATTATTTTCAGTTGTTATTTCCGGTACGCCAATTTGTTACAAACAAAATACCCATGACAGTCGACAAATTTAATTTGTCTAAATACATTAAACTCGTAATCGAAATCGTGAAAATTATAACAATTGACAATTAAAAGATAATTATTAATCGTAAATGCACATATATTTAAGTAAAGTGAAATTCTATTGTCTAAAATTTTGTTTAAATCTATATTTATTCTTTTATTTAAATAACCTACTATACTTCACTAATCAGGGACGAAAATGCTACTGAACCTCTAAAAATCATAAAAACAAGCTGAATTTTGCTGAGAATATCCCCGGCTTTCTTCTAAAACTGCCTCATAGGACTAAATATTAATGTAGTACAAGTATATGCTCCAACTGCAAATAAATCAGAAGCTAAAATAGAACATTTTTATGAACAACTCAAACAACTTCTACAATACACCAGAAAGGAAGAAATTAGTATAATAATGGTTGATTTAAATGCAAAGATAGGAAAAAGCCCAGTTTACAATATAATAGGTGATTATGGTTTAGGAATAAGGAATGCTAGAGGCGACAGATTGGCTCAATTTTGTCAAAAAGAAAACCTGGCGATTATGAACACCATGGTTTCGATTACCACCTCGTAGACTGTATACCTGAAGGTCACCACAGGATAATGAACAAAATTGCATTAGAAATCAGATCAACTTTATTCTAACCAATCTAAGATTCCATTGTAAGTGTTAAGACTTTTCCTGGAGCAGATGTCCCCTCAGACCATAACCTCCTTGTCTAAAAAATGAAACTTAGGGTAAAAAAGATAATGAAATCCAAAAGTTTGAAAAGGTGAATACTCAGTTACTCAAGATAAATGAAATCCGTTCTGAGGCTTCAACTTGTATCAATCAAGAAATGAAGAAATTACCATCAGAAATGAAAAACACTGAGACTATGGACATTATGTGGAGCAAAATCAAAGATTCTGTTATAAAAACACAGAAAAAAGATACTCTACAAAAGAAAACAGAAAGCCGAAAATCATGAATGACTCAAGAAATACTGGAAATCATGGAACAAATAAGAAAATATAGAAACAAAACCCAAATAAGTACAGAGAAAAACATAAATTAATAAGCAACAAAATAAAAGAAGCTAAGGAAAAGTGGATGATGGAAAGCTGCATCGAAGTGGAAGAATTGCAGAAAAAGCATGATCATTATAATTTACATAAAAAGTGGAAGAAGTATCTGGAAAATCACGAACAAATACACCTAACCGATTAATTGACAAAAACGATATACCTATTAATAACCTAATTGAAATAAAACAAGTATAAACTAAATATATTGAAGATCTTTTCATGTTCACAAGAACGGAACCAACACAAATTGATAACCAGGAAGCTCCAATGATATTAAAATCTGAAGTACAACATGCTATAAACAACTCAAAACCTGGCAGACTCCCTGGGCTAGATGAAGCTCATATCGAGCTAAGTAAATTTATAGATGAAGACAGTTTAAGAGCAATAGCTATACTCTTTAACAACATTTACAAATCTTGTGAGATACCTACAGAATGGCTGCTATCGACCTTTGTTCCGCTACCAAAAACCAAGAACCCCAAACACTGTAATGACTATAGATAAATCAGCTTATATTCACACTTATAAAAAACATTTTTAAATATGATACATGCAAGATTATTTAGAAAATGCGAAGCGGATATGAGTAATAGACAGTTTGGCTTTCGTAACGGCTTCAGAACAGTGGGAGCTCTGTATAATTTCACAACCCTTGCCCAAAAATGTCGAGACCAACAAAAATATCTTTTCCTTGCGTTTATAGACTATAAGAAAACTTTTGACAAGGTTAAACACAACATTCCCATGGAATGTCTATAGAGACAATGTCTCGACAAAAATGACATTAACATAGTGAGAAATCTCTATTGGAACCAACAGGCTTTGGTAACATTAGATGGAAATAGCACAAATGCGCAACAGATAAGTAGAGGAGTGAGACAGGGCTGTGTACTTTCACCATTACTATTTAATATATATTCCGAAGAGTTTATTTAAGCAAGCACTTGAAAACTGTTCAGAAGGGATCAAGATAAATGGTGAAGATATAAATAACATCAGTTATGCTGACAATACAGTCATTATCACTGAAAGTAAGACAGACCTGCAGACGTTACTAAACACAATTTGTGATACTAGAGAACAGTTTGGTTTAACAATAAACATAAAGAAAACAAAAACCATGGTTATCAGTAAGAGGGGCAAAGTCATTACAAGGATCCAGATAAAAAATGAAGATTGAGCAAGTGGACAAAATAAAATACATACTTGGGAGTCTGGATTACGGAAGATCTGAATCCGAAATCAGAAATTCACTCAAGAATAGAGCAATCAAGAGCAGCCTTTTTGAAGATGAGGAAATTTCTGATAACCAAAGACTCAATCTGCAAATTCAATATCGGATGGTAGAACGTTATATCCACTCTATTCTTTGTTATGGTGTCGAAGCCTGGACTGTTAATGTTGACTTAATGAGAAAACTGGAAGCTTTTGAGATGTGACTTTTTAGAAAAATTTTGAAGATACTACCATAAACCGATCATATTACGAACGAAATGGCACAGAATGGGAAGAGACAGATAACTTTTGACCACCATTAAAAGGCGAAAGACAGCATATTTGGGGCACATACTTATAAATGATAAGTACGAGTTGTTGCAGCTGATTATAAAGGGTAAAATCGACGGGAAAAGCGGTCCTGGTAGACGAAAATGATCCAGGCTGAAAAATATTCGCGACTAGACTGGGTTAAACACACAGACGCTCTTAAGAACAGAAAAAATTTGCAATGGTTTTAGCCAACCTTCATTAATGGAGACGGCACTAGAAGAAGAAGAAGAAAAAAAAAATAACAAACATGTAACGTTTATAAGGTTAAAATTTGTCTACGTTCTATCTTTTTCTCGATTTTAAACAACCGCTGCTTTAGTCCCTAAATGTTTAGGCATGTTTTTTATTCCCAAATAAAATGCATTTACATTTAAAACAGATTTAAAAACTATGGCTTTTTCTTAAAATTGTTACAATACGAGTTATTAAAATAAATTTGTACACTAAGCATTAAAAACTTTTTTTTATTTTCTTAACAGATATGGACGCAGTGGCCTAAACTCTGTAATCACATTGAAGGGAAAATGTTCCGGAGAGGGCAATAAGCTACTTTACGAGAATTATTTTACACAAGGGTTTGGCGGAATATTGTAGCTAGCTGCTAATACACTATCTCCTTAATAACTAAAGTAGGAAGCCGTATTGCGGCTAAGCTCTCGTGAACATGTAACTATTAACCCAGATTAGAAAGGAAATTCTACCATACTTTAAATCTCGTTGAGAATTTGGTATGGACTGCTCCTCTCAAGATGCGTACATGAAGCTAACACAAACGATCTGTTACGCGTCAAATAAAATTACAACATAAGATAATTTAGGAATTTTACATGTCAAATTTATTATATATATATATATATATATATATATATATATGTTATTTTATATTAGAATAAAAATTAAAGTTACAAGATAGGCAAAATGAAGAAAACTAACGAGTTTTTCAATGCTTTTAAGCTCAAAAGGATTTGGTTTAAAAGTTTAGCTGCTAATGTTATGAAAGTACCTTTAAAAAAGAGGCCACTATGTTTTATGCTATGTTATAGTTTATTTTTATGAACGAGAGAGTAATTAGCATAATTTTAACTGGTAGCTCCGACAACTCCATGGGCGTGCTCAAGATTAATTGAAAAATTACTTTGAATAATTGTAAAAAAAAAATGAATTATTTCAGTGTTATAAAGTGTTATGTGTATGTAAACAAAAGTGACCTCTTTTATCACACACTATATTAGAACTGACTGGCCTACATTAAAAAGGGTTTTAAAAAATTCACATTTTTTTTAATTTTTAAAAATTACAAAAGAGAAAAAGAGTTTTTAAAACCGTCTAAGGTATGTTAAATAGATGAATAAAAATATTAATATACAACTTACAGCTACTTGTTACAAATCCAAATCAGATTCAGAAGATGAACTTTCAGAACCAAGATTTATAATAACTGGCTCGATCATTTTATCAGTAATATTGTCCAGCTTCCAAATTTTATCCTCTCATTTAATAGTGTGATTTACTGCCTTTTCCCAGTTTTCAGGTTTTACATTATTTACGGCCTCCAAAAACAACTGTTTAACATCATGAATTTTAAAAGTGGTATTTTTTCTTGAAACTTCACTCTTTATCTGTGCCCATACCAGTTCAATCGGGTTTAATTCACAATGATATGGTGGGGATCTAAGTACTGTCATTCCACGATTTTTGGCAATTTCATCAATTTCGTATTTTTTCAATTTTTCTTTATAAAGGGCACACAACGAATAAAGTTCCTTTCTTATAGATCCGGGATGGTACGTAATATTTTTTGAACTCAGCCAATTCTGCAAGTCTTTTTTTAACCACTTGGTTGTGGGCAGTCCTTCTATAAGTCTGGAGTGATAACTTGCATTATCCATTACTATTACACAGTTCTTAGGAAGAAGATCTATCATTTGTTCGAACCATTCTTGAAAGACATCAGCGTTCATGTCTTCATGATAGTCACCGGTACGAGTTGATTCAAAAGTTAATAAACCACCTTCAACAAAACCGTCTGAACTGACAATGTGTACTATTATCAGCCTGCGTCCCTTTCCTGATAGTGGGTTTAAACCAGTAGATAAGTTATTTACAAAAGCGTGCCTTTGACTTGTAACAGTTTCATCCTGCCAAAATTTATTTGGTGTATGACCCTCGTTGATCCATGTTTCATCAAGATAAAATATTTTTCTTTTTTGGTTTCCCATTTCCTTTATGGTTCTTAGAAAATGTCTTCTCCATATGACAATATCGCTTCTTTCTAATAAAATAGACTTTCTGGGATTCTTTTTCCAGCGAAAGCCTATTTCTTTTAAAAGTTTCCATAACGTACTTCGACTTATTTCTGGGTAATCCTTATCATCTCGAACTGAGACAAGAACTTTATCCAATGTTGGAAATTCTTGTCTAAAGAAGAATTCATGCACTTTTCGTCGAAGTCCTTCTTTAAAATGATATTCTATTTAAAATTTTGGTTTCCCTGGAGCATTACGTGGTATTTGAAAACTACCACATTTCTCTGTAAATCGTAGATTTCCCAACACCAAGTGTACTGCTAACTAACTCAACGGTCTCATCAACACTTTCACATAAACGTTTGTCTGTAAATGATTTAAAACAATTAAATATTAATGTTTTTTCATTAACTGTTAGAGGACCAATTTTTCGGCGTTTACACGGCACTTCCAAATTTTCCATAACACTAGTATACACAATAAACTGCACCTTGCAACTGAAGTACCTACTTTTAGTGAACTGTTAAGAATTTTGAATACGCCACTTGGACCTTCCTACAAAATGGAAAAACCCACTATCACATTTTCTGTGGAATAAGTTTAGAAGGTAATTATCTAGTCAATTACTGTCGTAGATTCCTGGAATTAAGGAATTAAATGTTTGATTGTTGAAACCCTTACTTCGTGGAATGCACTCATTTCAGATAAAATAAAACGTTTTATTTTATCTAAGGAATTAAACTTTATTTTGCAAATAGGTAGGTACTTATTAAACTTTTATTGGTTATATATAACCAATAAAATAAACATCTTACATTTCTTGCAAATTCATTAGTACCTGTTAACCTCCATCACTCCGACACTGGCAACCTTATTTAGGGATTAGTAACCCTCACAACTATTGTATTCTATTCTGCTCCAACCTTTATACCTGGTGGTCATACTCAATTTAAAATTGTTTTCCTATATACTTCTGTAAACTTGTTGACAAATATCTGTTTTTCATTGAGTCACCCGTATCAACAGTTTAGGGATTTGCATACATAATTTATTGTTTTATTACTCTCTCATACATAAAAATACACTATAGGTTATCTGTGTCATGTCAATTGTGAGGGGGTCAATAAATAAGTTGGTTATTATATTATTATGGTATTATATTACTATAAATATATAACAGCTAAGAATTTATTTCTTTTCTTCTTGTTGGAGTTACTTCTCCTAACGGAGGTTGGTTATCATTAGAGCTCGGGAAATATACACTTAAAAAAACCCTAAAATATGCACAAATAACAGTTGAAATATGCACCAAAATATGTTTTTTATGCTTTTATGTATAAAAAACATATTTGGGAACAACAAGGCTTCCGGAAGAACTGCAGCACAATAGACGCAATTTTTATACTCAGACAAGTAATAGAGACAAGTCTATTGAATATGGGAAACCAGCATACATGTGCTTTGTAGATTTAAAAAGTGCTTTTGACAGGGTAGAGGAAAATGACATCTTAAATTTATTACAAGCTGAACAAATAGACCATCAGATAATAAGGACAATTAATGAAATTAACAAGAACAACAAGACCAGAGTTATAATGCCAACAGGGGAAACAGAATGCATAGAACAAAAAGGAGAAATCCGACAAGGAGACTTGCTCAGCCCATTGTTATTCAATATGGTGATGAAACAAATAATTCACGAAGTAAGAAATCGACACGGATACCACGCGAGCGCATAAAATCACGATACTATTCTATGCCGATGATGCAGTACTTATTGCTGATAACGAAGATGACCTACAAAGGCAGTTCCATACCTTCAATATCGCAGCAAACAAACTTAATATGAGAATATCAGTAAAAAAAAACTAAATGTATGGTGATCAGTAAAGAGCTGCCTAGATGCTAACTAGAAATAGACGGCAAAATTGTAGAACAAGTAATGAAATTCAATTACCTAGGAGTAGAGATCACTAGTGACAGGGATATAAGAACAGAGACCAGGCAAGGCAAGCATCAAAAGCGGCAAGAGTAAGTGGTTGCCTCCGAGAAACCATATGGAGAAACAAATATCTGACCACGGAAAGAAAAATGAAACTATACAAGACAATAGTAATACCAATCTTAGCGTATGCAGAGGAGACAAGGGCCGATACCAGAAAGACGAAACAACAAATCAACAATATCGAAATGAAAGTATTAAGATCAATAGCGGGCATATCATTAAGAAACAGACAAACCAACAGAAGTATACGCGAACAATGCAAAATTCAAAATATTAACAGGTGGATAAAAACAAGAAAAAAAAAATGAAACGAACATGTAAACCGAATGGGACCAGATAGATTAGCGAACATCTGTAAAAACAACAAGCCGTATAGCAGAAGACCCGTCGGGAGGCCGCCAAAAAGGTGGAAAGATATTGTACAGTCAACATCGACTAGTCGCGCGAAGAAGAAGAAGAAGAAGAAGAAAAAGCATTTAAGGCCTATAAATAAAAACGCAGTAATACTTGTATTCAAGGTATTTAATTTGTTGTATGTTAAAGTCGCAAAAAATATTTATTGAAATTTGTATTATCTACATCACTATATTTATTTATTCTTTGATTCATTACCATTCATCATCAGTTCAGATTTCTTTCTTAAGTGGCATAGTTACACTATCGGACAAACAGTGTGACTAGATAGATGATACTTACATGTAGTTTCGGTAAAAGTACCGATTCAAAATTAAACTTTATATTCAGATTTACAATTCTAAATAGAAAACCCCTATTTGAATATATTATAAAACAAGTTAGTTTTTTATTTAAGACATTTTTTACTCTGATTGAAGAATACTTAAATATGGAAATTCAAACAAATCCACAGATTTACGTATCACTCAGTAAATTGAAACAGGAAATGCAGATTGCAATATAATTTTTTAGTGATTAGTTTTTAAATTGGAATTTTATTTTGTCTAGATGACCTATACAGTGTGATTTGATAATTGGTTCATTGAGTTCAAAAACTATATGGTATCTCTCTTAACTGACTGATTTGCTCTCCGCACGTGAATCTCCTAAATATTATATTATGCACTAGTTGAGTCTAAAAAAAAATATTGAAAATACTAATTAATACAAAAATGACATATTGAAAAGTCATACTGAACAAAAAAAAAACAACAACAACAATACACCATGGTTTAGAAAAGAAATAAAAGAGAAATGTAAAGAGAAACGAGAGGCCCACGCGAAATACAAAACATCAAATACTCCAGAATTCCGAGACACCTAAAGAAGAATACGAAATAAAATAAATCAGTTAGTAAGTAGAACAAAAAAAAAACACTGGGAACAGTTTATAAAAAGAATGGAAAGCACCTTCTACGATACACAAAAACAAATATGGAGATTCTTAAAAAACCAACGGGAAGAATTAAAAGAATACAATAACATATCAGCAAAAAAATGGGAAAGATACCTGACGAAACTGTTTAAAGGTAAGGAAAATAATAATCAACACAATAACGTACCTGAATAAAGACACGAAATAGAAATCAGTTTACAGCTTGCCAACCACTAATACCCAATGAGAGATGGTTCAAATATGAGACAAATAGGTTATTTATAAAAACAATAAACAGAATAAGATCAAACCATGCACTCACTCCTGCATACAAACACAGCATAGGTATTACTGATAACCCATATTGCTCCTGTGGTAAAGTGGGAGATCTGCAGCACTTTATATTGGAGTGTGGACAGTACAAATAAAGTATCAAACTGATGTATGAAAAACTAATTGAGTTAAATTGTTCATTGCCTGTCAATTTAATACAATTATTTTTTCAAATAATAAGCAGATATTAAAATGTTTCTACAAATACATAACATCCTGTAAATTTAAATTATAAGTAGTTTTAGGTATTCAAATGAAAAATTGTAAATATGTCAAAAATTGAATGTGTATACCAACATATTACTTCCTGTAAATTTATATTATAAATAGGCTTAGGTAATAAAATCAAAAATTGTAATTACCACAAATATCTGGCTAATTGGCTATGCCAAAGCCATTATACAATAAAAAAAAAAGAAATGAGTTGTCAGGAAGTCGAGATAGCCATAAATTTACTTAAAAATAAAAAGTCACCAGGACCAGACGAAATAACCAACGAGCTTCTAAAACACGCAGGAGAAAGTATAACCGTAGAGATGACAAAACTTATACAAAAACTAATATTGTACTGCAAGATACCAGACGCATGGAAAAACAGCATAATGATAACAATGTTCAAGAAAGGAGATAAAGAAGACTCCAACAATTATAGAGGTACAAATCTACTGACATATACAACTCTGGAGAAATACCAACAGAATGGCTGAAATTTGAGTTTATTGAGTCATGACTCATAAGTCATTTCCTAAAATTGTTCCTAAAGATAATTCATAAGAGAATCTACAAGCTGTGTGAAAGTCAAATTTCCCTCAACCAGTTCGGGTTCACAAATGCTGTTGGTACTAGAGAGGCTTTGTTCTCAGTACAAGTTTTATTCCAGAGAGGCAGAGACGTCAACTGCGACGTATACGCATGTCTGGTTGATTACGAGAAAGCGTTTGATCGAGTACAGCACGCCAAGATGATGCAAATAATAAATGAAGCAGGAATTAACAACCAAGATCTGAAAATAATTAAAAATCGTGTTGAAGGTGAACTAACACACTGACTATGTAAAAATTATGCGTGGAGTGAGGCAAGGCTGTATTTTGTCTCCTCTAATCTTCAATCTGTACTCTGAAAGAATATTTATCGAAGCTTTGCACGGAACTAAAAAAGGTATTCTACTAAATGGTTACCGGCTAAACAAAACCAGAAATGCAGATGACACCATAGTAGTTGCGGACAACTTAGAGGATCTATAAGTTCTTTTAAACAAAATCACGTATTACAGTCAACAATATGGACTCAATATAAACGTTAAGAAGACAAAGCTTATGATAATTAGCAAGAAAAGGATAACAGAAGGTCAACTCTAGGGAAACCAATCCCCTGTAGAAAGAGTGGCGCACTAAAACTACCTCGGCACCATAATAAATAAATGGACCAACAATTAAAAGATTAGAGCACGCATCGGAAAAGCTAGATCCGCCATCAATCGGATGGGAGCTTTCTTCAAGAGTCGCAACCTCTCTCTTGATACAAAAGTAAGAATGCTGCGATGCTACGTCTTCTCTGTCCTTTTTTATGGTGTTAAATCGTAGACCTTGAACGAAGATATGTGCAGACAACTAGAAGCATTTGAGATGTGACTATAATGAAGAATACTTAAGATCGCGTGGACTGACCGAGTCACAAATGAGGAGGTCCTCAGAAAAATGAATAAGAACCGAGAGTTACTGACCACCATCAAATCCCGAAAGTTACAATTCTTCGGACATAATATGCAAAATGAATCCAGATATGCTCTCTTTCAAGCCATTCTGCAAGGAAACATATTTGGAAAATTAGTTTTAGAATAAAGAAGAACATCTTGGTTAAAGAACCTCGGAATCTGCTTTAATACAACATCTGTGCAGCCTTTTCGCGCTGCTGTAGATAAGATAAAGATTGTCATGATAATCGCCAACATTCGTAATGGATAGGCACATCCCGTACTTAAGCTTGCCACAAAAGTCCTAACCAACAAAATCAAGAAACTAACAATTTTATCAGATGATTAACAAGGATTCGGATCCGAAAGATCCTGCGTAGACTCCGTAATTATACTAAGTAAAATCACAGAAAAGGCCATGGAGTACAATAAACCAGCATATCTATGTTTTATAGACCTGACAAAGGCTTTCGATCAAATCCAAGTCCAAGACCTACTGTATAAAAGAAACATACCAATAAATAATATACAAACCATCGAAAACATCTACTTCCATAATCGAATACAGGCAAAGATAAATGGAAAACTAACACAGTGTATATCAGTTAAAAGCGGAGTCTGACAGGGTGACTCGTTAAGCCCACTTCTCTTTAATATAATAATAGACGAAATAATAGAAGCAGTACGTAAAAGTCATGGTTACAGAATAATAGGGAACAAAGAAATCCAAATATTGTAATTCGATGTAAAATCGAAATTGATGAAAAAATAATAAAGCAGGAAGCAAGGTTTAGATATCTGGGATAGGTATAACTAGTTACGGAGATGTTGAAGAAGAAGTACGACAACAAAGCTTATAAGCAAGTAAAGCGGCGGGATCTTTTAATGGCACAATCTGGAAGAACAAACACCTAAGACAAGACACTAAAACAAAAATCCATAAGGCAGTAATTAGACCTATATTAACATACACGGCGGAGACAAGACCTGACACATCTAAAACGAAACGACTACTAGAAACAACAGAGTTGAAGATACTTGACAAATATCGGGGAAAAGTCATAAGAAGAGCATGCAATATAGAAGACATAAATGAATGGGTGACAAAACTGAAACAGGAGTGGAACGAACACATTAGTAGATTGTCAGAGGATAAGATAAAACGAATAGCACGAGATAAGTCACCAAATGGACGAAGAAGTATTGGCAGACCAAGAAAAAGATGGTGCGATAATTTAAACAATTTAGGAGGCTAATATTGAAGAAGAACCAGGCTTTAAAGCCTACATACAGGAAGGAAGAAGAATAATAATAACAAGTTCAATTGGGACATATCAAAAACATTAATAGGACAAAGGTCTGCTATGTATCTTGCTCCAAAAATATTTAATCACTTGCCCAAGAGTACAAAATATATGTTTATACTCTTAATTCAATAATAATTATTGTAAAATCCATATTCAAAAAATATGTATTAACTCTAGATCGTATGTTTTTCTATACATTTTTCGATGTCTTATTAATATTGATGAAAATAAAAAAAATATGTGCAATAAAGTGATTTTTTACAGTCATACAGTTCGTATAAATTATAAAAAAAATAAATACATGAAATATAAATATTATACAATGTTTGTAGATTATTGCACACCTACATATATATTTAAATATCGTCACACACTATTCCCGTGTTCGACCAATGAATATTAACGGGTAATGAGTAAATTTTTTTGTTGTTTTTCAGTATAAAATGTCAAATTAATATGTAATATAAACAAGCTACTAATTATAATTTTTTCTTGTACAGTGAAATCAATAAACATTATTATTATTATTATAAATGTTATGAGCATATATTTAAAAAAATAATAGTAATGAGAAATTGAAGAAATAAAACAATAATTTTAGAAATATTTTTTTATTTACCATCTTTTTATAATTATCCTTAAAAAATGGCATTTTAAAAACACAATAACGTAAATACTTAAAAAAAAAGGAACCAATTTTACAATTACAGTAATCAGTTAATATCATTACTGACTAAATTTGTTTTAAAATTCAAAAACGAATTTAAAATTTATAAAAAAAATTACTTTTGATTAAAAAAACAAATGCCAGTCAAGTAATAATAATAATGCCAGTCAAGTATATAAACAAGCCACTAAATTATAATTATTTCTTGTACAGTGAAATCAATAAACATTATTATTATTACTATTATAAATGTTATGAAAATATATTTAAAAAATCCATAGTAACAAAAAATTGAAGAAATAAAACAGTAATTTTAGAAAAATTTGTTTATTTACCATCTTTATATAATTATTCTTAAAAAACGGCATTTTAAAAACACAATAACGTAAATACTGTAAAAAAGGAACAAATTTTACAATTACAGTCATCAGTTAATATCACTACTGACTAAATTTGTTTTAAAATTCAGTCCGTTTTTTCAATTGTATGCCATATGTTATTAAAAACGAAAAAAAATTTATAAAAAAAATTACTTTTTATTTAAAAAACAAATGTCAGTCAAGTAATAATAATAAATAACTATTGGATACAGAAATCATAGTCCACATTACTAATAATACGTACATTACCCGCACTCAAATAGTTTATCAGAAATGTTTATTTGTCAAGACACACTTTAAGTTCATCGAGAGCGTTCTGGACATCATCAACATGCCGCTTTAAAGAACTACTTCTACGTAGAGAACGAGTCTTGGATCGCGGAACATGCTTGGAATACCTTTCCCTGTTGAAATTAGTTTTTCCTGCGGAATAGAGCCTTTCAAATACGTTCTTTGGTTTACTCTGGACGTCACTGTCAACTGTGTCTACTCTAACTTTTCTTCTTTTATTTATAGGAGCAACACTGGGATCATTATTTTTATTTTCTGCAGAAGTTTCGTGTCTAGTAATACATGTTGTCGTTTCTTTGACTACATTAGCGTTGCAAAGAGTGTTCGTTGTTTTATGTATCACAATAGTTGACTTTTTACTGTTGTATGTGGTTACCTGATCATCACTGGTATCAAGTTCTTGTAAAAGCTGAGTAATTTCCTCCATTTCACTGGCACTATCAGATATCGCATTCCGCCTTGTACGTGGCGCAAACCTTCTCTGAGTATGAGCGGTGGAAGCACTTTTAAAATCGAATGTTTTTGGCACTGGTTTCTTAGAAGCCTCTTCAAATTCTTGAGTTCTAAATATCATGTCCTCGGCAATAATTCTCATCTGAGGTTCAGTCAAGTTTGGACGGGTTTGTTTTAAAAGATTCATCGTGAAGGTTCTAAGACCTGCAATTTCGTTTTGTTTGTTTGCCATGTTGGTTATAATATTTCCTTTACTAACACTTAACTGCACAAAAATTATAATCACTGGTATATGTCAAATGCAACTTTTCTTGTCAAAAGTTAAACTTAAACTAAACTGTTAAGTTAAAAAGAAGCAAAGTTAATATTAGGCCACACCCTCTTCACCTTATCAACAGTAGTAATAGAAAGTCTTTAATGATAAAGAGGATTATGACCACGCATTCATAGATTTTACCTGGCCTGTCTAATTTGTTGTAATTAAACTAAGGCACCTTTACCATTTTATTATATCAATGGAAATTTGTTGTTATTTGAATATTATGTTGACTTTATCGGTAAATCTCAATGGCCAAAACAAATACACAGAAATGAACTAGTCGAATTACGTAGGACAACGGAGAAGATAAAATATTAACCGGAAAGACAATTAAACTAATGAAATTTAAATCCTTGTGCAAACATAATATATGATACCTATACAAATTAGAAAAATTTTAAATTTATATTTGATTAATTCTAAAAGACTTAATAATAAGACCATAATTATAGTAATTAACTATTCCATAGTACTACTCCAGTCGTCAGAGACGAAAATGCCACTGAACCTTTAAAAATCATACGAACAAGCTGAATTTTGTCTTCTTCTTTTTCGCGCGACTAGGATTACTCCTGTCTATCTGCCTCTTATTCTGTTTCAGTCGTTGTTGACTGTACATTATCTTTCCACCTTTTTGGCGGCCTTCCAACGGGTCTTCTGCTATACGGCTTGTTGTTTTTACAGATGTTCGCTAATCTATCTGGTCCCATTCGGTTTACATGTTCGTTCCGGTGTTTTTTTCTTGTTTTTATCCACCTGTTAATATTTTGAATTTTGCATTGTTCGCGTATACTTCTGTTGGTTTGTCTGTCTCTTAATGATATGCCCGCTATTGATCTTAATACTTTCATTTCGATATTGTTGATTTGTTGTTTCGTCTTTCTTGTATCGGTCCTTGTCTCCGCTGCATATGTTAGGATTGGTCTTACTGTTGTCTTGTATGCTTTCATTTTGCTTTCCACGGTCAGATATTTGTTTCTCCGTATGGTTTCTCGGAGGCAACCACTTACTCTTGCCGCTTTTGATGCTTGCCTTGTGGTCTCTGTTCTTATATCCCTGTCACTAGTGATCTCTACTCCTAGGTAATTGAATTTCGTTGCTTGTTCTACAATTTTGCCGTCTATTTCTAGTTTTCATCTACGAGGATCTTTACTGATCACTATACAGTTAGTTTTTTCTACTGATATTCTCATATTAAGTTTGTCTGGTCTGATATTGAATGTGTGTGTGATTCCTCCTTTTAGTTCTATGCATTCTGTTTTCCCTGTTGGCATTTTAACTCTGGTCTTGTTGTACTTGTTAATTTCATTAATTGTCCTTATTATCTGATGATTTATTTGTTCAGCTTGTAATAAATTTAAGATGTCATTTCGCTTCACCCTGTCAAAAGCACTTTTTAAATCTACAAAGCACATGTATTCTGGTTTTCCATATTCAATAGACTTCTCTATTATTTGTCTGATAATAAAAATTGCGTCTATTGTGGTGCGGTTCTTTCGGAAGCCTTGTTGTTCATCTGCCATGTTCGCTTTTTCCTCGATTTTATCTTTTATGACTGCCGTTAACAATTTTAATGTACTATTCATCAGACTCTTGCCTCTATAATTTTCAGGATTTCTCGAGTCTCCCCTTTTAAGTATCGGTAGCAGAAGACTTTCCTTCCATTCCGCTGGTACTACTCCGGTATTTATTATAACGACGAATAATTTTAGGAGCCATTTGCGTAGTGTTCAGGTGCTTTTCTGTTTTTTAATTTTTTTATTCGTTCTTGTAACTCTTCTTCTGATATTAGTACTCTATCGTGAGTTTCGTTAATGATTATTTCTCTGTTCTCTTCTTCTACTTCTCCATATAGTTTCGTGAAATGCTCAGTCCATTGTTCCTCGGTAACGTTATCTGCTGAATTTTGTCGAGAATGTCAATTTAGGACTCCAAAAAAGATGCAAAAAATTCATCACTTTTACTCGTAGAGGGGGGAAAACGGAGAGATATCGATTTACCAAGAATCTGTACGCCATACGAAAAAATTTATAAAATAAAAAATGTAGCTAAGGTTATTTTGAATAAAAATGTTTAATGACATTTTTTATGTAGAATGAACCGTTCTCTCAGAAAAAACGCTTAAAGCGATCGGCAATTTTTAATGTCAGTTAAACGCGCGAAATAAATGTTTAATAAAATTTATATCAGCGCGATGGTAAAAATTCGATATCTTTTGATCTTAGTGTTCTATTGACAAAAATCAAGATGTCGTTTAAAAATAAAGAGTGCAGCTTTTGTATGAAATTTTTGTATTTTGCCGCAAATAAACTAAGTTTCTATAAGGGCTTTAAATAAATAAACATCGCGTGATTTTTGTTAATTTTTATGATTCTTTGATTCTTATGAGATCAATACAATTTATTCCTTTTATTAACCGGCCAGTGTGAAGTTTCGATAACTAGAGCCTAATCTTTAAAACTTATAACAGGAAATTCTATTTTTGAGTTTTAGCAACAAATGTGAGGCAATTGAAATATGCTTAAAAAACGCCGAATATAAACTTTCACATTACAAACAATATAAAACACTTACAACTGCTCTTTTTTAATTGCATTGCATTTTTAATTGACCTTTCAATTTCTACTTCGGAAATCGTTCTCAAAATACAAACATTAGTGGTACAAACACTAATGTTTGTATTTTGAGAACATTTTGATTGTTTATTTAAAAATAGTTCCCCTAAAAAATTGATTCATCCCTAGATGAGAGTATTTTGGTAGTATCTCATACTACACAAATAAACTGTCAAACTCTTCTATACAGTGTGTCGAGTAAAAACCTAACTTAATTGGCGTAATACTCGATTTACAACGAAGACTTTTAAAGTAAAGATGATCTAAAACGTATACTTCACCCACTTAATATATCCCTTAGAAAATTAAACACGATAATTTTACCAAATAAGGCAAGATGTATAGTTAAAATAGAAAATTACAAGATCTGCACACAAAACAAGCAGAGTTTAAACATCTAGGCATCACTAGCAATATCCAGCTTCGGAAAGCTCCAAACAGAAATGGAAGATCAAGTGAATAGACCAAACAGAGCCGCGATGGAAAATTTATGGTTAGACAATATATGTGACAGTCAGATGTACAGAGCTACTTCAAAGTTACACTGTTTCTTTGAGAAGTATTTTTTTACGATTGATAGGTTGCTAATCTTGCCAATCACCCTCCACATTTTATCCGGGCTTGGGACCGGAGGTGGTAACCGCAGAGCTACTCAATCTACCCCGCAATCACCCCAATAGGAAGGCGATCAGTAGGAAGATCACGAAAACGATGGAACGACAAGTTACTGGAGGCACATTGAAAACAGACAGAGTCATGTCTATATAAAAAGAAGAAGAAGAAGAAGTATTCATTAAACTTCCCTGACCATAAAAGCTTCCTTTTAACGCTAGAAAGATGGTTTTTATAAATTTGTTTATTCAAAATATGTACCAAATATAATTCGTTGAATTTATTTAGGTAACATATTTTTCAGATATTTTCTTAAAATCTGTTTCACTAACTTTGTAGTTTAATACTCTAAATAATATATTTATTCTAAATAATGACGATAATAATACTTGCTTGTTAAAATATTTTTACTAGTGTAGCAAACATGTTACAATAACATTAGGGGCAGGTATCTATTAGTATTACTAAGCCATTAAACTAAATTAGAAAGATCTATAGATAAGACTCCAACAATAGAATAGTTTTCAACGTACTTTCTAATATATTTAAAAAAAAACAATTGAACTCATTTGCATAAGTCATTATATCGAATATAATAAGCATTATGTTTAATTTCAAGCTTTATGAGGGACCTTTTTTCTTTGTAAAAATTAAGGATGTTTTACTGAAATTGTATTAATTTTGTTTAGAAAACTTACTTACAATTATTTACTTTGTAGTCTCTACAAATCATACGAACAAGGCGAATTTTGCTAAGAATGTCAATTTTGGGACTCCAAGAAAAGATTAACTCACCGGCTATCCCCTACAACTCCTCTTAGTAGGGAAGGAAAAACGGAAAAATCGATTTATCAAAAATCTGTACGACATGAAAAGAAATGTTTCAAATAAAAAATGTAGCTAAGATAATTTTAAATAAGGATGTTCATAAGCACTTTTTATATAGCATGAACTGTTTTATCAGAAACAATGCTTATAGCGATCGGTGTTTTTGAATGTCAATTACGTGTGCGAAATCAATTTTAAATAAAATTTGTGTCAACTCAAAGGTAAGAATTCGATCTCTTTTGATGAGAGCATCCTATCGACAGAAATTAGAATTAATTTTAAAGGGGAATAGCGCAGCTTTCGCATTCACATTTTGTATTTTGCCAAAAATAAAGTAGGTTTTTATAAATGTGATAAATAAGTAAACGTTACGCGCTTTTTGTCATTTTTTACGTTTCTCATGAGCCTAATCTTCAAAACTTATTACGCGAAAGTTCAAATTTGAGTTTTGGCAACAAATATTAGCATTTGAAACATGTCTAAAAACCGCAAAAGTTAAACTGTTAAAGTACAGCTTGTCAAATTTAAGGTGAACAACGTCTACTAAACTCCTATTTTGCTAAGGTATCTGCAAACCCAAATAATATATCATTCCAACTTATTAAAAATTTTCAATTAACAGGAGCACACAGTAGAGCTACTGCCAATTCATCACTACAGTTTTTATTGCCACTCTTAGAAAATTTTGACCTAAATCTTACCACCCCCATTAATCAGCCCAATACTCCACCTTAGCTAAAAATATTACCTGACTTTAACGTAAATTTGTGCAGATATAAGAAAATGGAAACCTCCACGATACTCATGAAACAAACTTTTAATAACATAATTAATAGATACAAGTTCGATAACATAATATTCACAGATGCATCTAAAGACAAAGAAAGTGTCGGATGTGCTGTTACTTCCACAAATAACAGACTAGCAATGTATAGACTACCCAAGATGACCAGTATATGTTCATAAGCACTTTTTATATAGCATGAACTGTTTTATCAGAAACAATGCTTATAGCGATCGGTGTTTTTGAATGTCAATTACGTGTGCGAAATCAATTTTAAATAAAATTTGTGTCAACTCAAAGGTAAGAATTCGATCTCTTTTGATGAGAGCATCCTATCGACAGAAATTAAAATTAATTTTAAAGGGGAATAGCGCAGCTTTCGCATTCACATTTTGTATTTTGCCAAAAATAAAGTAGGTTTTTATAAATGTGATAAATAAGTAAACGTTACGCGCTTTTTGTCATTTTTTACGTTTCTCATGAGCCTAATCTTCAAAACTTATTACGCGAAAGTTCAAATTTGAGTTTTGGCAACAAATATTAGCATTTGAAACATGTCTAAAAACCGCAAAAGTTAAACTGTTAAAGTACAGCTTGTCAAATTTAAGGTGAACAACGTCTACTAAACTCCTATTTTGCTAAGGTATCTGCAAACCCAAATAATATATCATTCCAACTTATTAAAAATTTTCAATTAACAGGAGCACACAGTAGAGCTACTGCCAATTCATCACTACAGTTTTTATTGCCACTCTTAGAAAATTTTGACCTAAATCTTACCACCCCCATTAATCAGCCCAATACTCCACCTTAGCTAAAAATATTACCTGACTTTAACGTAAATTTGTGCAGATATAAGAAAATGGAAACCTCCACGATACTCATGAAACAAACTTTTAATAACATAATTAATAGATACAAGTTCGATAACATAATATTCACAGATGCATCTAAAGACAAAGAAAGTGTCGGATGTGCTGTTACTTCCACAAATAACAGACTAGCAATGTATAGACTACCCAAGATGACCAGTATATTCATAGCAGAACTCTACGCTATACTTAAAGCTCTAGAGGTTCCAATGCAGGGTACCAAAAACTTAGCAATCTGTACAGATTCATTATCATCCATAAATTCCATTAGAAAAATCTACACATCAAATCCTTTGGTTAATGAGATCCACGAAAGATGTACAGCACTTGCTAAATCCAACACTTTGGTTTCGATGATATGGAATCCTTCACATGTTGGTATTAAAGGAAATGAGAATGCTGACCATGCAGCAAATGAAGCACGGCGCTCTGACCTTACAGATGAAAAATGCCAATTGTTTCAAGATATAATAATTGAAATTAAAAAGTTATCTACCTCAATGTGGCAAAATCAATGGAACAGGTGCACTACCCAACTAAAGTCCATCCAACCAAACATTTTAGGACCTAGAATTTTTTCTACGGAAAGAAAATCGAAGACCATCATTAGAAGGCTTAGAATTGGGCACACCCGGCTAACCCACGGATATCTGATGGTTCCAGAAGAACCTCCAAACTGCCAATATTGCAACTCCCGTCTAAGTGTACACCATATACTTGTGGAATGTAACCAGTACGCAGCAGCACGGATCAAACATGGTATCCACGGAAGTTTATGTGATATCTCAAATTCCAAAAACAATATGTCTAATGTGATAGAGTTCCTTAAAAACTGTAAATTATATCACCTGTTGTAATTGTATCACTTATCTATATTTCAATTTTGTATTCATCTGCTAGTTTTTTATTTTCTTTTTTTTAGATATCAATGTAACTTAATTTATTGTTTTCTGTAATACAGTTCCTCGTGTCAATGGCCACAGCAGCCGAGACATGTAATTTGAAAAAAAAAAAAAAAAAAAAAAAAAAAAAAAAAAAAAAAAAAAAAATTAAGGTGATACTTGACACATTTGTCCACTTGCGTAGAAAATTAAGTGAGAACGCATTCGGAGGAAAAGAGATACATAATGCCCTCGGTCTCTTCGCCTCGTTGGTACACTCCATACTACAAGTTTACAAAGAGTGACCTTATTTATTAATGGAACATCTATGATATGTCTATATTGTATGTTATTTTGACGTTTCAATTTTTCCTTCGGAAATTTTTCTCAAAATACAAAATATTTTGTTTTTGGTACTTGGTAAAAAAAATCTTCTAATATATATATTTTATTTGACTCATTAATATTGACCATTCAGTCATGTTGAAGCGGCAGTTTTTTCGAACACTTTTATAAATGTCTCGTTCTGTAATTTTATAAACGGATTATTGGCAGAGATGAAAGCTTTACATTTGCGTTACAGTAAACTGTATAAGAATAAAAGAACAGTAGTTCTAAATTTTAGTAAGTCTTAAATATTTTAATCTGTTTATTTCTTTACAATAGAATAATACCAGCCCCGTTGGGATGGCTGTCAACATCCGGTATTTAGGTATACTTCATTCACAATTATAAGAACTGACTTATGCAGAATTTAAAAGTATCCTGCTGATAAAGTCGAAGCCATAAAGGGATTTGCCTCTTCAGGTAAATAGTAAAAAGGGCCGGCTTAACGAATTTTATATTTTATTTGTCATTTACATTACATATTTAATTTAAATAAATATCTAGATAATTAAGGAACAAAATACATAAACTGATGGAGTATTAGAATTAATTAATTATTATATTTTCGGTCTCGATTCTTTAGTCATAAACAATTTTTGTTTTGTTAAAAAAATTGCAAGTGAAATAATAAAATGGTGAAGTGAAAATTAAAATGAATTAATGTAGATATATACATATAGCTAAATATGATTATATTTTATACTTCATGTAAGGAAAGAAGTGTTTTAATTGTTAGTAAGGTATAAAGTATGTCTGAAAAAGTTGGCAACAAATGGGAAATTTCTTTATTATTAATTTCATGAAAAAAACTATTCTTCATAAACATTTCTGCATTTCATAGAAATCAATAATCAATAATCAAATTTATAAAAGTTTTAAGTGGTATACACCGAAAATCAAAAATATTGATTTATGCTTAAAAGTGAACTGTTTTTAAATTTAGGTGCAGCATAAAATGTTATTTTAATTTGGTTGTAGGATTTAAAAATTATTTTTAAATTTAGATTCATGGCCTTTTAATGATGTATCAGTAGGTGCATTAATTTTTAATTTTATTTCTAATTTACCTTATTCAATATACAAAATCAACAAATGCAAAAGTATTTTTTTATTTACTTTTTACTTTAAATGTATTATTTAATTATTAGAAGGCCATGAATCTAAACTTGAACATAATTTTTAATAGCTACAAACATTTTAAAATTACATTTTCTTGCATATCTAAATTTAAAATCACTTTTCTCTTCAGTATTAATTAATAATTTTGATTTTTCCTATCTACCACTTAATATTTCCCATTTTTTGCCAACTTTTTCAGACATGAAACGGAAAACAAACATAACAAGTCAACATGATTAAATATAAACCTTTTAAAACGAGTAAATCGGTACTCACCGAAGGGACCTCAGACGTTCAGATACAATTAGCGTCTCTTTGTAAAGACAATGAAGTCGACTTTACTAAAGTAACAAGACATTTACTTAACACAGACACTACGCAGTACTCCCCTGAGTTAGTGATAAGTTATAGTCTAGAAAAATCATTATGAAATTGACTGGCCAGTGTGAAAACTAGTGCCAATAAAACACAAAACACACACAAAACATTTTCTTCGTTGAGACTTAAAATAATGATTAATAACAATAATTATGGGAAATTTGTATGTTTATAAAAAGAGTTTTTTGACATTATGCTTGAATGATAATATTTGATCTGATTATATATACCTATATACAGTCGTGCTATGCTTGGCTATTATGCCGGTCCTGGCAGCTTTGGTAGCTGTGATAATTATACAACAATAGAGTATTTACAAGGGATTATTCAGTTTTACAGCTGTTATTAAAATAACTTTTATAATGAGACACTAAATTTCTGGATACAGTATACTAAACTGTATAACTTTATAAACTTTCCCCAATATTTTATTTTTGTAAGGAGATTTTGTAGAAATATATCGTATAAAATATATCTCAAATAGTGACTGAGTTGTCAATATGAATAAGTCAGATAAAATAAAATTATTAGAAGAATTTTTTTACCAAGTAACAAAAACAAAATTTGTTTAATTTATTGGTATTTCGTATTTTGAGTTAACGATTTCCAAAGTGGAACTCGAAACTTCAAAATAAACTTATTTTAAACTAAAATTGTGGCTTATTCCCAATAAAAATAGTAAATTACAATATTATGCCATAAGAAAATAGATTAAGAATAATTTTTATTTTAAATAAAAACACACACACAAGCGTACAACCCAGCTCCTACAGAGATATGTGTGTTAACCATTCCTTCATTTCGTCTTTTCTACACCCCTTAGTGGGACATTTTTGCACTTGGACATTGTGGTATGATGCATTGTCTATAACCAATACACTACGGGCTGGTATATTAGGAATAAGTTTTTCATGAATCCATTTTTTATAATTATTATAGATCATTTCGCTATGATAATCTCCAGACTTCGTACCAGATTTAAATGTCAAACATGCGTTTTTTATGAACCGGCGTGAACAATAATCAGCCTTTGCCCTTTGGACACTGGCTTGTGCAAACCGGTGGTATTGTCTCCCCAGTATCTGTCATGGGTATGAGAGGAATGAATATAAGTTTCATCCATGTAAATTATGGGCCGATTTTTTCCCTATATTGTTTAATATTTCTAAAAAACTTCCTCCGGAGCACTTGTATATCGGGTTTTCCATTAGGATTTTCCTGTTATTCTTCGCTTTCTTCAATCGAAATCCCATATCTCTCATCACTTTTCTCAAAGTTTCATGCGACCCTGTATAAATATTGTCTTCATTATTTTTTTTTGTTATATGTCGCAATGTAGGAACTCGTTTTTCCGTGACATAATAATTTATTATTATACGCCGAAGTAAACCTTTGTCAAAATCGCCCAAGTTGGATTTTGGGGCAGATCTCATTCTTTTGTTAGGCGTCGAAAATGATGTAGAAGCACCTTCTTCTGTATTTTTTATTTCACGAGAGATCCGTTTTATAGTGGCTATACTTATGCCCGTTGCTAAGTAAGCACGCTCTTGAACTTTTTTAAAATCCCTAACATGCGGATTTGGCATCGCTTCTCTCTGCATAAAAATAATTACATTTGCTATTATCTCCCTCGTTTGTCCAGACAAGACTTTGCCTTCTAATTTTGAATGAAAATCCATGTTTATAATTTAAAAAACTTAACAATAATTATTTAAAAAGTCAAATCTATTGTAATACGATATTTCTTTAACACACAGTAACTTTAAACATAAGTAAAATAAAAAAAACTTTGTCGCAGACTATACAAGTACCTTGCACTTCGAAGGGCCAAGAAATAATAAGGACGAATTGTTTTATGGTCGAATGCGCATCGTGGGTGGAGCCTAATTTCAAATCGGCCAAGTATCACGGTAAATTTGACAAGCAATACAAACAATCACACGTCATGGAAAAGGCCTCCATAAAGACTGTATTAACCCTTATCCGGGCAACACATTTAACTTACGTAACCGGGCAACTCGGTCCCGTTGGGCCCACCACTGTTCTTGAATGTACTATTCATTATTTACCCATATATTTCTAATATTCGTTTTTATTTTTTATTAATATTTAATTTAAATTGTCTAGATTAAAAAAAAGGTGCTATTATAGTATGCGGTCTACCTCGAGGGTGTGATCTACCTGAAGGATTTGCACAAAATAATGAAATGCAAGAAAACTTTTGTAGAAAAAATATTTATTCACAAGTAATAAACATTTATAACCAAATCAAGACTAAAAAATATAAACTGGGAGGCTAAGTGTGATGAACTGGACAGATTTATGGGTGGAACAAAAGTGGCACAAGCTTGGAAAATATTAAAGCAGTTTAGGAATAATGAGAAAAATGAAGACAACATTTCTCTCATAAAGTTAAATGAATGGGAAGAATATTATACGAAACTGCTGAAAGAGGATAGAGTAGAGTACAGATGGGAAAAGATAAAGGAATTAATAGACAATAGAGACGAAAGACAGAAAATCCCTATAATAACATTATCTGAATTGACGGAAACCTTAAACGAGTTTAAAAACGGAAAAGGCGCAGGGCCTGGAGACATTCCCATAGAATGGTTAAATATGGGACGACTGCACTTTTAGAATTAATAGTAGACCTTTTCAATAAATGTATGTGTGGAGACCAGGAAATTCCTAAAGATTGGAATAAATCTTATATAAGCTCCATATATAAGAGAGGGAATAAAAGAGACTGTTCCAATTATAGAGGTATTAGTGTGACGAGCTCTGTGGGCCGGTTGTACGGCAGAATATTAAAGAAGAGGGTTGAAAGACAGATAAAAAGATATTGAAGAACAAAGCGGCTTTCGTACCGAGAGATCCTGCCTTGATAATATATTTATCCTACGACAAATAATTGAAAAGCGTGTCGAAAGAAGTAGAGAGACCCATTTGGTATTTATAGACCTTGAGAAAGCATATGATAGTGCCCCGTTAAAGAAAATGTTTGAGGTCCTCGAAAGGTCCGGATTGGATTCGACGTATATCCGAGCGATATATAAATTGTACGAAAATGCAGTTAATTGTGTAAAAATTTTAACCAGAACCTCAAATGAATTTAAAGGCCTAAAGCAAGGATGCTGTTTGTCACCGACACTCTTTAAAATATAAGTCCAAGAAGCATTGAGGAATTGGAGAAATAAATGTAGATTTATGGGCATCGAAGTAAGAAAAGAAACTCTGTATACATTGTTGTTTGCAGATGATTAGGTGGTGGTTGCAACCGATGAGGAAGATATAAATTATATGAATCGAAAATTATTTGAGGAATATGCCAAATGGGGGCTTACTGTAAACATAAGCAAAACAGAATATTTAAAAATTGGAGGAAATACCACAGATCTGAGGCTTGAAAACGCAGTCATAAAAGGCTGCAACCAGTATAAATATCTAGTAAGCATCATATCAGCAGATGACAGAGTTAAGATAGATGTACAAAACCGAATAACCCAAGGAAAAAAATGCATCCGAATACTGAATTCATTACTGTGGTCTAATAAAATAAAGATGCATACCAAACTTTGCGTATACAGAGCAATTGTAGAACCAATTACCACATTATGGTGCCGAATGTTGGACGATGACAAAGAATGAACGAGATAAAGTAGACGTTGTGGAAATGGATTATCTTAGAAGGTCATGTCGAGTATCGAGAGTGGAAAGAATCAATAATGAGGAAATACGAAACCGTACAGGAATTAGAGATACTCTTTCAGATAGAATACAAGGAAGGCAATTACAATGGTAAGGTCACGTGATGAGAATGGAGAAGGAGTGGTGGCCAAAGAAAGCCTTAATGTATGTTCCGCTAGAAAGAAGGAAAAGGGAAAGACCACCAAATTCCTGGAGAAGATAAATTACAAAAACAATGCAATCTAGAGGCTTAGAAGAGGGAGATTGGAGAGATAGGAAAAGATGGAGGCTGAAATGCGGGAAGCGGCAATCGCCGTAGGACCCCCGTTATATGATGATGATGATGACCAAATAAAGACTTAATATTAATAAATAAATAAAAACTTTTGTAAATCTACCAGGCCATTTTATGTTTACGCATACCCTGGAAAAATGTTGTTGCCTTTCATTATTGTGTGAAAACACTTCCGAGAAAAGATTATGATAATTAGCAGCTCATGTATAAAGTACCGACAAAAACAATCTTTACAAAATGAATAAAACGCATAAACTAGAAGAATATTAATATTTTACTTTTACAAACTAATACCTTGTCATATCAATTTAGTATTTTAGTTGGGACTAAGCCACAAGATTAGCTTATTCACAACTAGAATAGCAAATTGATATGACAAATTAAATTATTATTAATTATTAGGTTAAAAAAAACAATAAAAATAAAAAATCATAGATTAATCATTTACTTTTTTTTATTGCAATACCTACAGACTTTTTTAATTATACAGTGATCGTTACAAACATTTCTACTGCATATTTCACAAATTTGTTTTTGTTTTCTGTCCTTTTTTGTTGGGCACATGTGACACCTTTTCCTTGTTAAAACTGGATGTTTTCTAGTTTTTGCTTTTTATTGTATGGTTCTACTTCCTGTTAGCATTTTTCAATACAGTTTTATTTCCCATTGTAGTCCCTTGATTTTGTTCTCAAAATTTAAGGCAACAATATGTGCGTTTTTTCCTATATATGGTACCTCACTTAAAGGGTAATATGTTTCCGAATCACAGGTCCACCATATTTTCATGCCATATTTATCTGGCTTTGAAGGCATATACTGCTTGAAAGGACACCTACCTCAATACGGATCAAGTTGCTCATCTACTGTTATGTTTTTTCCTGGTAAATAGTATTTCTGAAAGTTTTGGTTGACTTGATTCCACACATCGCGTATTGCTGCTAACTTGTAGTTCCTTGTTTGTATAGACCTCTTGTCCTTATCGTCAAATCGAACAAATCTTAGCAAATTTTTGAATCGTTTTAACCCCATGGTGGCTTTAAATATAGCAGGTCCATAAAACTTACTCCAAAGTATATCTACATTATGGATGTTAGTACTCAGGTGTCCTGCAGTTAGTAGTAGTCCAATAAAGGCATAATTTAGCTTTGTAGAGTCGCAATATTTCCATTTTTCTATCCCCAGGACTTTTTCGGCTTCTTTATTTGTACACTTCACTATTTCGTTCACATTTTTTTCGTCCACAAACAAACAACGGAATCAACAGTATCATCTACACTTTGACCAGGAGCTAACATTACTTTGTGCACTTTGCTTTTTATTATGTCGCAGGATCGCATACGTCCTGTCGGTTGTGGTTGACCCTTCCAGTTAGTTCCATCCTTAGTTTTAAAAATTACGCACTCTGAAATCTGGGAACTTGTAGCTACACATTCTTCTTCATTATTACTCAATACTACTTGCTGATCATCCTCTTCACTTGCTTCCGAAAGATGATCTCCAATTTCAGAGTCACTTTCAATGCCACCTACAAAGTAATTAATAAATTTGTTTGAGATTATATCTGAATCTTTAATCCTAGTATCATTTATTTTTAGACAGATATTTTTGTGATTTTTTTGTTTTCCATTAAGTTCATTTATAAAAGCCCATATGGTTTTGTTTTTATTAGAGCATTCAGAGATTTTGTTAAAATAAAACTTACCCTTTGTTGCCCCAACAAGAACTATGTGCTGATATTTTTTTTGTCTATATAGAGTTTTTAGCTCAGTGTATGCCTTACTCAAAATATACAAATCCTTCAGACTATCTGAAGCAGATTTTACTGCTTGTGTGGCCCATGTTTTTTTTTTGGTTTTGGTAATGTTTGGTTTTTCTAATAGAATAACTATATAACTATATTGAAATAGATCTGTAATTTATCGTGAAAGGCATTCTATTTACTCTCAACATTAGTTGCATAATAAACATCTTGCCATGTTTCTTTACTCAAGAGATTGTTGAATGCATCTATAGAGCTTTCATGTGTTACTCTGAAAGTATTTCGAACCGTCAGTTAGATTAGTAAAATTCAACCTCAAAAGAAATATATCGTGATCCGATTCAGTATTTACATTTACAGTACCTATACAATCATCACAATTTGTATATACCTGATCCAAAATATTTCCGCATGTGGAAGTCGACCTTGTAGGTGTAAAGTTCCTGGGTGACAAACCATAAAATGTTAGAAGACCAGAAAATCTGTGTGAATTATTTAGTGTCACGGAATTTACATTAAAATCGCCTGTTAAAAATATAAACGATTCGGTTTAAAATTTGAATTTAAAATAAGATTTAGTTTTTCATAAAATACTTCAAATTTACCTTTAGGAGATCTGTAGCAAACTAAAATTGGCCAACGCCACCACATTTATATTGGGATCTACTAAAAGAATTTTAGTAAGGAAATCAAGCAAGGCACCCAAGGATACATAACAAGATCAACAGTCTGCAAGGACAAAAATGGGGCAATTATCAGCGAGAAAGAGGAAATAATGAAAAGGTGGAAGGAGCATTTTCAAGAGCTGTTAAACCCAGAAAAAGAACAAAACGAAGATGAAGAGATAATTCACCACACAGCAGAACAACTAGTTGAGCAACCAACATTGGAAGAAACGATAAACGTCATAAAACATCTAAAAAATAACAAAGCACCTGGCACAGATGGAATAACTGCAGAACTGATAAAGAATGGTGGACATGCGCTATGGAGGCGTATCCATAAACTAATCGACCACATATGGACACTAGAAGTCATCCCAGATGATTGGAAAGTGGGAATCATACTTCCTATGTACGAAGGGGGAGACAAACGACTCTGCAAAAATTATAGGGGCATAACAGTTTTAAATGTCATCTACAAGATATTATCAGGAATTATATATAGCCGCCTGAAATCGTTTTCGGAGGAGATTATTGGTGAATACCAATGTGGCTTCAGACCAAAGAGGTCAACTATAGACCAAATACATATGTTAAGAGGTATACATGAAAAATGTGTTGAATATAACATACCTATTTACAACTTGTACATCGATTTCAAACAGGCGTTTGATGGAGTAGATCGACAAAAGATGTTAAAGCAACTATCTATGTTAGGGATACCCAATAAGTTGGTTAAACTTATACGAATGACTCTGAAGGGTTCCAAAGCTATGGTGAGAATAGATGGAGATATGACGCAGGCCTTTGAGATTGAAAATGGAGTTAGACAAGGGGATGCCTTATCAACAACACTTTTTAATCTAACTTTAGAAGCTGTTGTTAGAAAACTGGATGTAAACGGCTGTATTAATACAAGATCTATGCAAATATGCGCATATGCGGATGATGTTGCCATAATAAGCCGCAACAAAAGGGTATTGAACGAAAAAGTTATAGAACTGAAACGAGAAGCTGCTACGTTTGGTCTATATATAAATGAAAGTAAAACAAAATATATGGAGTGCACAAAATCGAATGAACATGAGAATCTGAAGGTAGACAACCATACCTACAAATATGCCTCCACTTTTCCCTACCTAGGCTCAATAATAAATGACAACAACAACATCAGTCAAGAAATACAAGCACGGATTCTTAGCGGTAATAAGTGCTTTTATGCATACAAAGACTTAATGAAAAGTAAGTTACTGAATCGTGAGTCTAAGCTGAGAATCTACAAAACAGTAATTAGACCAGTGGTCACATATGGATGTGAAACGTGGACCCTCTCAACCACTGATGAAAATCAACTGAGAATATTTGAGCGCAAAATACTAAGGAAGATATTTGGACCAACCCAATGCAGCGATAGTTCGTGGAGAATTAAAATGAACCACGAGCTGGATGAACTAATGCAGAGCGCAGATATTGTCAGATTTGTAAAATCACAAAGACTAAACTGGCTTGGTCACCTAGAAAGAATGCCAGATAATCGAGCTGTAAAAGTAGTTCAGAGATGGAAGCCCCAAGGAAACAGAACAAGAGGAAGGCCCCGTAAAAGATAGATAGACGACGTAGAGAGGGATCTTAAAACCATGAACATCAGGCAGTGGCGAAGGAAAGTATCCGACAGGGCAGAATGGAAGAACATTGTTAAGCAGGCCAAGACTCGCAAAGGGTTGTAGCGCCATTAGAAGAAGAAGAAGACTATAAGAATTTACAATTTTAAAATTTGGAAAACTATAATGAATCACCTCGCCATCTACTAACCAAGTCTCAGTCATACAAAGAAATTTCAAACCAGACTCCTTATAATCAGCAATTAAACAATCCATTTGATTTAGTTCCTGAATATTTGACAGTAGAAGATCGTAATCATCCCTTCATTGTTCCTGTTTACAAATCATTTCTTCATACTTTACTTCAGTTGTGTATGTGTTGGGCGCTTCATAAAAAACCTACTTACATAGGAGCCTACTAAACATAGTTTTGGGTCCATCGCTTTACCGAAATTTTGTTCAAAAATTGAAACTTAAAAATGAATATATGTTGGGATGCTTAGCCGTTAACGACTTGTTACTTCTGGAAAGTGTTTTTCTAACATCTTAAGATTTTCTGCCGTTATCTACTCTAGTAACATGGATATGGCTAAATTCTAAGTTCTCATTATTACCTATAACAAAACGTCCATTCCTTTTTTGTGTCTAACCATTTTCCATTCTTACCCACTATTATTTGTAACCGAAAATTTGTATTCTCAATATTTATCAAATTTTCATCGTTTGTTAAATTAATAATATCTGAACATTTTGCTTCCGTTTGTATTCTTAAAATATCAGCTCATAATTTTTTAATATTTTCGATTAAGAAAACAACTTGTTAATTTTTATTGGTAACATTTTTAAACACAGCTTTTGTTGGGGAACTCCTTTCTTTATCAAAAAGAAAAAGGGCATCTCAATAAATGGCAAAAAAAAAAATAAATAGCCTACATTTTGTAGATGACAATCTTTTCTTGAAAATATTCAAGAAAAGGTAATTAATCTCATATGAATAGTTGTGAAAACAAAAGTCCAATATTTGTTCTGCAGTTAAACCTATCAAAGACAAAGATCATAGTGGATAGACTATAAACAATCATCCACAGATAAACACGGTTGGCTGGTTTGAGGTTGTGAGTCCATACTTATTTCTAAGATCATTTATCATAAACACAGGATCGCTACAGGAAGAAATAGCAGAAGTAGCCGTAAGAAACAGCCAAAATATGGAAAGACTTTTAATTTCAAAGTCAACAAATCAACTGCTTGATATTCCCAATACTGACATGCGGATGTGGATCTTGGATTTTATAACAAGCTAAAAGAAGAAAGATAGGAGCCATTTAAATGTTCTGTTGGAGAATAATATTACGAATTTTGTAGACCGACCACCAGACAAATAATTCAATTTTAAATTAACTAATGGTCAGCAAACGGCGCTCTACCAAAGTTAATCTCCCACAATTAAAATATTTTGTACATATTATGCGAGCAGACATAAAGAACATGGAAATACTTATTATTCAAGGAAATCAAGAAGGCTGAAGATCATGATAAAGGTCCCCAACAAGATGGATCGACCAAATTACAGGGATATGCGAAAGACCTATATATGATTTAAAAGAAATGACCAAAGACAGACATCTTTGAATACAGACAACACACGACATCGCGATGACCACTACACTTCTTCCAGGGGCCAGAACTAAAGAAATAGCCACTAAGAGTCACCCACCCTAGAGATACAGTAACCGGAATGATATCCAACCGTCAGTAGTGTAAGGACCACCTAAACAAGAAGAAGAACAACCAAACCGGATCTCCCAAATTAAACAATCAAGATACTTTTCTTATATACGTTTATCGTGTATAATAGTAGTTCACTTTTGTCTCAATTGATTACTTAATATATTATTTCAAAATCAGCTTCTATGAAACTCCCATTTGCGATTTGTCATTTGCTAAGTTGACTGTCGAAATTAAAATTTAAAACCGTTTAATACTTGGTACATTAATTTAACAAAATTAATAATATTCCATTATTATGATTTATGGCAATCATTTTTTTGCCAGAAAGTTTAAGTTACCTGATAAGAAATAAATGAAATTCCCTTTAGTCGTATTGCTCGTTCTGAGATTCACAAAACGCCGACTCATTTCGGTAAAAACATGACAATGATTTATTGCAACTCCAAATACTATGGTTGAGATTACTCGAAAAAGCAATTGCATAAACTTTAAAGCATAGGGATGTTCTTAACGAAAGAAGCATAATAAACTGGAAAGTTTTATCACTAAGCACTTCAGATTTTACGTATCTTAAAAACTAATAGATAGACAGTTTTATACTGTAGGTTAAAGATTAAATAATATGTATTATTGTAAAATAATACACTTCCAGAGGAGACGAGGTAATAAGCAGAATAAAAAAGAATATATATATATATATATATATATATATATATATATATATATATATATATATATATACATATACAAACTTTGTTATTATACAGATACATGAGTGGGTTCATAAAACACAACAAAAAACAATAATGGATAACGCAAGACATCATGCACCTCATGGACGTAAGACGAAAACATAAAACAAGCCCAATAGAATATAAGCGAATCAACAAAATCATTAGAAAAAAGTGCAGGGAGGCGAAAGAAAACTGGATGTCAACAAAATGCCTAGAAATCGAACAACTTCAGGAAAAATACGACACCTTTAATATTCATAAAAAAGTAAAAGAAATGACAGGTAGACACAAAAAGAGACAAGCAACAATATTAAAAAATGATAATAACGAAATAATTATGGGTACAGAAGACAAACTAGAGAGATGGAAAGAATACATACAAACTCTTTTTGACGACGATAGACCTTGTTCTCTACCATCCACAGATAATCGAATAAATGAAAAAGGCCGAGAAATAACCAAAGAAGAAGTGATTCATGCAGTTAAATCTCAGAAAGATGGAAAAGCCTCCGGTCCAGACAATATCAATGTCGAAATACTTAAACTAATTGCAGATAACGAAAGTAAAAGCCTAGATTTAATAACAGCACTATTCAATAAGATTTATGACAGGTAAAATACCAACAGACTGGCTAAAATCAACATTCGTAGCATTACCAAAAAAATCGAATTCCTCACAATGCGATGATTATCGAATATTAAGCTTGATGTCTCATGTCCTTAAAACTTTTCTCAGAATTATCCATACACGAATTTACAAGAAGTGCGAGTTCCAGATGAGTGACACTCAATTCGGATTTCGAAACGGATTGGGAGGCTCTTTTTGCTTTAAATGTGTTAACGCAACGATGCAGAGACATGAATGTAGATGTATATGCATGTTTTATTGACTATCGAAAAGCATTTGACTTCGTTAACCATCAAAAGATGATCGAAATTCTGAGAACAACTGGAGTTGACGAACAAGACTTGCGAATTATCTCAGAACTATACTGGCACCAAACGGCAACAATTGAAATAGAGCACACAACATCCGAAGACATACAAATCCGACGAGGAGTGAGACAGGGTGGTGTCTTATCACCGCTACTCTTTAATTTGTATTCGGAGTCTATATTCAGAGAAGCATTAGACGAGGTCCAAGGCGGAATTAAGATTAACGGAATCAGCATAGACAACATCAGATATGCTGATGATACCGTCTTAATAGCAAGCAATACACAAGAACTACAAAATATAATAAATGCGGTAGTTCACCACAGCGAAATGTTCGGTTTACATCTAAACGTTTCCAAAACTAAAACTTTAGTATTTTCAAAGACACCAATAAACGTACAGGTATATGCCAAGGGTCAAATAATAGAACAGGTAAATTCCATAAAATATTTGGGAACAAATATCAATAGTCAGTGTAATCCAAAAAAAGAAATCCTATCAAGAATCGAACAAGCAAAGAAAACATTCATGAGCATTAAAACATTTTTTACAAGATCAGACCTTAGTCTACAGCTTAGAATCCGAATGATCAGATGTTACGTTTTTTCTGTCTTACTGTATGGCTGTGAAAGTTGGACAATGGACTCTGAAATAGAAAAAAGAATAGATGCCTTTGAGATGTATATATACAGACGAATGTTGAGGATTCCATGGGTACAAAGAGTTACTAATGTTGAGGTACTTCGTCGCATGTGTAAACAAAAAGAATTACTAAGAATAATCAAAGAAAGGAAAATGCAATACTTGGGTCATGTACTGAGAGGCGAAGGATATGAATTACTTCAAGTTATACTGTAAGGAAAAGTATAGGGCAAAAGATCAGTACGAAGACGCCAGAAATCGTGGCTGAAAGACCTGAGGAGATGGTTCGACCGCTCATCCGCAGAAATCTTTTGCGCAGCAGTTTCCAAAACTACAATTGCCATTTGGATCGCCAACCTTCGAAAGGAGACGGCGCAATGAGAAGAAGATAAGTGGGAAGTCTCTACCGCAGACATGGAGAGAAGTATGGATAACATCGTTACCCAAGAATATCCGTAACCGGCATGCTAAGCCGATTATATGGAAAAGTCTAATAAGACCTTATATGTGAATAATATAATCCATATAAAACTAATGAGTACAATGGGCTCGGAGCTGGTAGATCCACAATTTACAAAATTTTTAGTACCCAAATAATAGAAAAAAGGCTTTAAAGAGCACAAGCAAAACATTTACTAATGGTAGATGTAACGAAAACATATGACATAGCATGCATTATTAAGCTATAGAAAGTCACAGAGAAAACTAATATAAATATTATTCTCATTGGTAATCTGAAAAACTGTAAAGATACTTTACCTCTAAAATTAAATTGGAAAATAAAATTACAGAACCTTTTCTATTCACTTACGGATTCAGACAGGGATGCTGTATGTATACCTCCAGTATTATTCAATATATACATTGATGACAATACAACAATCTACACAGTACATTACGCAGATGATCAAATTGTTATTACACAAGACAAGGAAGATTTAGAATATACCAAGGAAAATTGTGGAAGAATATAAAAGTGGTTTCTAAAGGTAGATAAAAATCACACTTCCGATATAGGAGGAAGAGAAGCTACAGAAAAGCTAAACTTGGAGCAGGAAAAAATAAACGGTACACATAGGTAAGAATTGAGTTAACTGGTAGATAACGAAGTGAAGACAATATATGAAAAACTTGATAATAAGAAGAAGACTAGTTATATGGCGCACAAAGAGACTAATCTAAAATACTATATTGAAACCTTCTTCTTTCTATGCCGTCCCTATTAACGGAGGTTGGCGACCACATTTCTAAGACAGTTTCTCTGTCTTTTGCAACGTGGAATAATTCGTCTACAGTCATGTTTGTCCAGTCTCGAATATTTCGCAGTCATGACTTCCTCTTTCTACCTATTTCCTTTTTGCCATCGACTCTGTCCTGCATGATGACCTGCAGAAGACTACATTTATCATTCCTCAGTATGTGTCCAAGGTATGCAGTCTTGCGTAGTTTTATTGTATTTAACTTTTTTTTTGTCTCGTCCCATCCTTCTCAGCACTTCCTCATTGGTGACCCTGGCAGTCCATGGAATTCTCAACATTCTCGGGTATATCCAAAGTTCAAAGTCTTCAAGCTTCTTAACCATTTGCGCTTTTAACGTCCATGTTTCTACCTCGTAACTCGTTGGGACCAGACGTAATATTCAACAAACCTCAGTCTCAGCGCAGTATTCAGATTTTTGTCACAGAACAATTGCTTGAATTTTAAGAACGCTGCCCTTGACATTTCTATTCGAACCCTGATCTCTTGATCTGGGTCTAATTCTGTGTTGATGTAAGCTCCCAGATATTTATATTTCGTCATTCTCTCTATTTGTTGTCCACCAAGAGTTAGTTGTTCATTATTTATTGGACTCCTAGATACTATCATAAATTTGGTCTTATCTGTGTTGATGTCAAGTCCCATTTGAATTCATTCACTATTTCTTGCATCTAGTAAAGTTTGTAGTTCTTCTATACTCTCAGCCATAATTACCGTGTCATCTGCAAATCTCATGGTGTTTACGATTTCTCCACCAATTCTTATTCCCTTTTTTCTTTGCCATAAGGCTTTTCTGAATATGACCTGTGAGTACACGTTGAAAAGCGTCGGAGACAAGACGCATCCTTGCCTGACCCCCCCTCGCAATTGAAACCAGTGTTAATATATAGGACAGAAGATTGATAAATAACAAAAAAATATAACACTAAACTATTAAGTACTGAAATGGACTTTTGGAAGAGAAACACAAGAAGATCTCGGTTAGAACATATAAGAAATGACGATATTAGGAGACAAATGAAAGAATAAAGGAATATTATACAAGACATAGAAAAACAGCAACTTGTATGATACGGACACGTCAGACAAATAGAATAAAGCACAATCCCCAAAAATATTAGATTGGATCCCCAAAGAGAAACGGAAACGAAAAAGATTGGCAACAATAAGAATGACAAGCATCTCCAAAGCGATGTCTGAAATAAATCTTAAGGCCGGTTTTCACGCTACGTCTTATTGTACGTTTTGTTGGATGGGACAAATCCTATACAATAAAATGTGGAATGTAAACAGCAAAACGTACGTCTTGTCGAATCGAAATGAAATCCAAGGTCAGATCGTAGAAATGATGGGAGAAGCATAGTTTTGCGAAAACTGATAGGATAAAACGTTACGTGAAAATACATGTTCAGACAAGTCGTCCGATCTTGACTTATTTGACTACTAGTTCCACTGCAGTTCGTTTTATTTTCCCCAAAAAAAGCCTAATATTGTCAGATTTGCGGCAATGCACCCACGATTTTCTCGGGGAATTGATTGAATTGTATAAAAGTTTTTAAGTAGTTATGTTTTAAAACCAAGTAGATTGCATTACAGGTTTCAGGAATTATTTGGCTTAACGCTGGTTTGGATATTATGATTGTGAACTCCAAGTCCATCCTGCGTCCTGTTGTAAGATATCTGAGAGTTGCTGTGAGTCTTTCATGGGGTGTAATGGCTTTTCTCATGAGGTGTCTTATTTCAATATGTATGATGTTACCAACTCTAGCAATTGACAATAGGCTGAGGTGTCCATTCGCAAATAATTGCGCCAGTCATCTGGTTCGCCTCTTTTAGTAACGAGACGTGGGAATACTGGCTTCTTTTTAGAAGCCCACTCTCTTGACCATCTTATCTTTTCCCTCTTCATCCCCTTTTTCCTCAGTCGTAGTATCTTTATAGTTGAAAAAATAAAAGAAAGCAGCCATGTTTCCTCCATAATAAAAAAAACACTAAACAAACTTCACACAACTCAAGACTCTGAATTAGAAATGAGATAGAAAACGGAAGGAAAAACGTAGTGTGTATACACTGGACAAAACGTACATTTTGTCGTACGTTTTATATGACCCACAAAACGTACAATAAGATGTAGTGTGAAAACGGGCCTTTAGGAAAGAAAACTGCTAAAATAGAAAAAAGTGACAATTATGAACCGAAAGACATATTACACTATGAAAACCGTTTTAATAGGAAAATTGCTATAAATATGATAAATCGATAATAATATATGCTTTTAATTAGTTTCAAAATATCGTATGATTTGCTCGGCTGAAGAACACCTAGAAAAGAAAAACTTAAGAAAAGTAGGACAAGAAAACCTAAACAGTTTAATAAAAATAAAACTGTGAGAAAACCACAAAGATGACTTAAACTGTAAACTAATTAACTCCGATAATGTAAATTTTACAGGAGACAATAAAAACTGGTTGGAGGGTGCAGATTGACATTTAGAGATTTCAGAAATATAAATAATAATAATTGGAAACTTGTCATCATCAGTTGGCGCTACAGCCCTTCGTGAGCCGTGGCCTGCTTCAAAACATTCTTCCATCCTTCCCTATCGAGTGTCTGTCTTCTCCAGCCCCTCACTCCAATCTCCCTCAGATCTTCCTGTACATCGTCCAGATATCTGAGTTTAGGTCGCCTTCTTCTTCTTCTTCCGATTGGCCTGTTTAGCATAGTTATTTTAGTGGGATCACTATTATCCATCCGCATAACGTGGCCCACCCACCTTAGGCGGTTTATTTTGATGGTCTTCACAATATCTGCATCACCAAAAAGTCTATAGAGTTCAAAGTTATATCGCCTTCTCCACAGACCCTGTTCGTTTACTCCGCCATATATGGTCCTCAATACTTTTCTTTCAAAGACTCACAGTAACTCTTCATTTCGGGTCGTCATACGTTTCCGATCCGTATGTGAGCACTGGGCGTATTATTGTTTTATAAAGTTTGCACTTTGTTGCTATTGATATACTTCTCGCTCTTAGTTGAGGGCCCAGGCCAAAATAACAGCGGTTAGCCACGCATATTCTTTTTTTTTATCTCGTTGGATGTGTTATTTTTGTAGTCTACCAGTGATCCTAAGTAGCAGAATTCTTCTACCATTTCTATCGTTTCGTGTTGCACCTCTAAGTTATTTTGTTGAATTCTTGATATGGCCGGCATATATTTAGTTTTCTGGATGTTAATCAGAAGTCCGATGTTTCCTGCGGCATTTTTGATACGTGTGAAAGCCTCTCACTCATAAAGTTCTTCCAATTATGACGATATCATCAGCGTATACCATTATTTGTATACTACGGGTATATATCGTACCTTTTAAGTTTATTCCCGAATCTCTCATAACTTTTTCTAGCGCTAGGTTGAACAGCGTGCATGATAGCGCATCTCCCTGGCGCAGTCCTCTGTTGGTTTTAAATGGTTTTGAAACATCCCCTTGTACGCGTACTTTACATTCGACTTTCATCATTGTCATTTTAGTTAATTCTACCAATCCTTTTGGTATTCCTAATTCGATCATTGCCGAATATAATTGGGACCTGTCAATTGTATCGTACGCTGCCTTAAAGTCTACGAAGATGTAATGGCAGTGTATGTCGTACTCCGTCGTTTTTTCTAATATTTGTCTGATGGATGATCAATGGTAGATTTATATTTCAAGAAGCCTCTTTGGTAGGATCCTATTATATTGTCAGTATACCGTGCCAGTCGTTCGTTAAGTATCAGGGACACAATTTTATATGCTGTATTAAGAAGGGAAATCCCTCTAAAGTTGAAACATTAAAGAACGTTTCCTTTTTTGTGTATGGGGCATATAATTCCAGTATTCCAATCTTCTGGTAACGCGCGTTCTTGCCATACCTGTATTAGTAGTTTGTGAAGGAGGGTTACAAATTTTTGACCGCCACATTTAAATATTTCTGCGGGTAGGTTGTCTGCTCCGGGTGACTTGTTTCTAGCTAGAGACTGAATTGCTTTGTTTATTTTTTCCAAAGTTGGTAGTTCAGTATCCTCCTGTTCTATTTCTATATCATATCTACCTTCAGCTCTACTTTCTCCATTAAGTAGCGTACTAAAATGTTCCTGCCATCTTTCTAGTACTTCCACTCTCTGGTTTAAAAGAATTCCGTTAAGGGCCTTGACTTGGTTTGCTTGTGGCTTGAAAACTTTTCTTTTTGTGTTAACCTGTTTGTAAAATTTTCTGTATTCGTGTTGTCTATTAAGGTTTTCCATTTCTTCGAACTCTTTATTGATTTGTTGCCGCTTTTTCTGTTTGTGTGTTTGTTTTTCCTCTCGTCTCTTTACTCGATATTCTTCAACATTGCTCCTAGTCCTTATGTTGATCATTTTCAGATACGCGTCGTTTTTCTCTTTCGTTACTCGTTGGCTTTCCTCATCAAACCAGTTGTTTCGCTGTCCCTTGGGTACTTCACCTAGCACTTCCTCTGCGGTCTCTTTGAGCGTGGTTTTCATAAACTCCCAATTTGTGTTAAGTTCAGTGGGATATACCTCATTTCTGGGATGTTCTGATATTTTACGATCTAAGCATATTTGGAAGTTTCTTTCGACTTCAGTACACTTTAATTTATCAACATTATATTTGATTATTTTTGGTTTAGTTTTATCGTTCCTGGCGTTTGATATACGTGCTCTGATACGTCCAGCTATAAGATAGTGATCGGAGTCAATATTTGCACCTCTATAATTTCTGCAGTCTAGTATATCTGATCCATGTCTTAAATCAATCAGTACGTGGTCTATCTGATTTTGGGTCTGATGATCTGGCGATGTCCACGTCACTTTATGTATACGTTTATGTTAAAAGTATGTACTACTGATCGTCATGTTCAGAGATGCTGCGAGATTGGAAACTTGTACCATAATAAAATTATACCATTTATTTTTTAATATTTTAGCTGTTATAAAAAGAATCAGTAGTTAGCTGTTTTACAAAAGAAAACAATTTTTTTTTTGGAAGTTAGACAGTTTTTATTTTAATTCTGCACAATTATAACAAACTAGAAACTAGTAAAATAAAACAGTTTTTTCTAAATTCTGTTGCATAAAACTATTAATTGACAAAGAAAAATAATGGTTAATTTTAAATGGAATATTATCATAGTACTCGTGATAATGAAAAGGGATTACTTGTTTTAATTCTTGTAAATTCTCGAACTTTTTCTTTTTTATTTTACGTCGAGTTGCATATAAGCCTAGCAGTTCATTCCAAAGTTTTATCGAAACTTTATTATCTTTTCTTAGTGACAATATGCACCAATTACCCACGAATATTAATTTATAGTAAATACTTCCATCGGAATTCTATTGCAGAACACACAAATCTGTAACCTAAAAAGAAAATTCATCACACTAAAAATATACAAAGCATAATTTAAACATACCTTGGGGTCACCTTTCATCTTTTTAGGTCTTATTGACTTAAAAAAGATCACATCCTTGAAGTTATTAAAAAAGTCGTGGGTTAGATAATGGACACTATAAGGCTCATGATTTTTTCTAGCTGTTTGGCATACTTCAATATACTCAGCAGGAACAAAAATTATTTTATTCTTTAATCGTTTTTCAATGGATGCTTGCATACTGTCAGTTTCCATTTGAGCATGGCCTACTTCCGAGAACTTTTGTTCTATTGTTACATTATTTTTTATGGCTAAATTTAATAATGCATTGCTCATGGTTGCATTTCCATTTTGATAAGTACATCCGTCACTATAGAGTATAGCTTTTTTACCTTAATTCGTATTTTCCTCTTTTAATGCTGGTGTTACTTCGTCCAATAGAAATTTAACCACAATTGTGACGAATTCTTCGGCATTAAGACCTCCTCCTGATTTGTTCTACAAATAGCATATTCCCTGTAGAGTTTTTAAGCTAAATAAACAAAAATTGTGAACGCAGAGTTTCGTCATATAATCTAGACTGATCTTACTATATGGTATGGAGGCCTGGACGCTGACAGAGACGCTCACGAGAAAACTAGAAGCATTCGAAATGTGGGTGTACCGATGCATTCTTCGTATATCCTGGACCGAACATGTCACCAATATAGAGGTACTCCAAAGAATCGGAAAGGAGAAAGAAATCGTGAGCACAATCAAACAAAGAAAGCTTGAATATCTAGGCCACATACTGAGACACGATAAGTACCGTCTACTGCAATTGATTGTCCAGGGGAAAGTAGACAATAAGCGAGGGCCAGGCAGGAGAAGACACTCGTGGCTCCAAAATCTGCGGAAGTGGTTCGGGCTCACATCGGTCGAACTATTCAGAAGCGCCGCAAACAAGGTCAGAATTGCCATGTTGATAGTCAACGTTCGCAACGAAGAAGGCACTTGAAGAAGAAGAATCTAGACTGGAAATATTGGAACGTGGTGCTAACATCACTGCCTGTAAGTCCATTGTAAATACATATTTTTCTGTTTCTATATCCTTTTGTTTTTCTTTTCGGGCTTCTTTTTTCTTTTCAATATGTAAAGTATGTGCGTCTTCTAAATATTGTGCTAATTTATGTGAAAAACAGATCTGACAGATCCTGTTTTGGATGATATAAGGACAATTTTTTTAAATCCATCACGGTAATAAAAGAGCATACAAAGGGCTTTTAGATTACGTTCCTTGCACCAATTGTTTACATAAAAATCGTAAAGGGCCTTTTTAATTGACCAATCAGGTATGCCCTGCAATAATGTGATTCCATGGTAGGTAAGTTATCAAGAAATTCATTCATTGATTTATTTTCCAATTCAAAAGAATTAGATTTTTTGTTTTTTTAGATTCAATGGGTAGGATATTATTTACTTCCTCTTCATTTTCTCTTTTATGAACACTTTGTGTTTGTCTTGTCTCCTTTCAGTTTAAAACACATAATTTCTCTATACACAATGTGTTTAAAGGATTCCACTTCGGTGCCTGAACGAGTAAACATCGTTTTTGCCGTTCTTGTAATTTACAGTGTTTATAATAGTTTTTAAACTTGTTTTGCGATTTATACTTGTTCCAGACAATAACAAAGTGCAGTGTAACTATATACGTGTACTTTCGCGGGTGCATATAATCGCTAAACTTGTATAAACAATATTTCATTAAGTGCATTATAACCTTACAAGAAAATAACAACATTTTTGGACATTACACTAGTTGCTCCATATCTAGGCAACTTCCATCACTATGGTGTATGATAAGTTGCCGCCTTCTGACACTCAACAATGAATACAAACAAATTGCAAGAAGCTGTCTTTGACTACGAGGATGCTTCAAATCCAACAATGTCAACAAACCAAATTGTAACCAACACAAACCCAACCACCAACAGTAACATATCTTATACGGCTGCAGTAAAATCAGCACCTAGACCAACGTTCCCAAAAAAGGATCAGGCCGTAGTTCTTCATGCCGAGAATAGTCTAAAGCTATACGATTATGTACATGCAATCGGAACTATCATTGGGGCCAAGAACATTTGCTTCGCATCCAGGATATCGAATAATAGGGTATGTATTTACTTATCTAATTCTGAGCTTGTCGAAAAATTGATAAAGTCTCATCCATTCATTCAAATTAATACATTTTCACTAAATATTCGGAGACTTATATCTCCAACTAAAAGAATTGTTATTTCAAATATATCACCTTTTATTCCTCATGATCTAGCTGAAAATGCTATAAAAAGTCTTGGCTTACAACTAGCATCCCCCATATCCTTTCTCAAAGCAGGTATCCCTGGAGATGAATACAGTCATGTTTTAAGCTTCAGGCGCCAAGTTTATATATTTCCCCCTTCGGATAACTACGAACTACAAACATCAATAACTATTCCATATGATGGTCATGAACATAGAATTTTTCTTTCTACAGATAGAATGGAATGTTTTATCTGCAAGCAAACAGGACATGTTGCAAATAACTGCATTAATCCCCCATCGGTCATTATTCCTATACAGTCAGAAACCCGAGCTCCCATTTCTAACAATGAACCTAACACGAATACAAATGAAAGCGTCCAATCGTCTCAAGACATTCCAGTAATAGGCCAAAAAAGACCTCCTTCGGAATCACTTAATGACGAATCTAGTCTTCCTACAACTCCGTTAGCTGAAACCTCTGAAATGCAACCGCCTTATATCCCTAATGAATTAACTAAAAGAAAATCCAAAAAGAAAAAGCGAAAAACGGATGATACCAGTATCTCTGATATTACTAAACTTGACATTACCGAATATTACAACAAAAATCCACAAAACAATATACTCTCCTTAAACGATCTTTTTGCGTTTTTAGAAAAAACTAAAGGCAGCAGTGACCCCTATCATGAGGCCCTAAAGTTTACAAACGACATCAATACACTCCTTACCAATTTGATTTCTATCTACCCGCATCTTTCTCAAAGAACAATAAAAAACAGATTTACACGATTAATGAAAAAAATCAGACATCAATGCAATGTTAAATCTGCAGAAAATAACCATACAATAACATTACCATGTCTTTCACAAACAGATCCCAGTGACGATGAATCTTACTCTGATACTTCCCTTGCCTCCCAAAACTCTTTAAAATAATCTTTCTTTTTAATACAATGGAATTGTGATGGGTTTTACGCCCGTCTAGAACGCATCCAACAACTTATCCAAGAGACCGCTCCAGATATTCTTTGTCTACAAGAAACAAATTTAAAGGAAATCCAAAATCCGCACCTAAAAAATTACATAGGCTATCATCAGATTAGATCCACACCCCTACGCGCAAGTGGCGGTACTTCTATTTTTATATCGTCAGATATATATTCCGAAAAATTTAACATCACTTCTAATTTAGAAGTAGTAGCTGTTTCATTCTGGTGTCCTCATAAAATCACTATTTGCAATATATATTTACCACCTAATATGGGGATAAATCATACAGAAATTTCTAAACTAATAGCAGAACTCCCACCCCCATTCATCCTCGTAGGAGATTTTAATGCTCACAGCACAATGTGGGGATCAAACAGCACATTTGGCAGAGGAAAAATTATAGAAAACATAATTAGCAATGAAGATATATTTCTACTCAATACTGGTTGTAGCACCCACTTCAATATATCTTCAGGAACTTTCTCAAATATCGATCTCAGCCTTTGTGATCCAAAACTAGGTCCATCTCTAACATGGTGTCCTCTAGATAGTCTTTTCGATAGTGATCATTTCCCTATATTAATCTCAGACAATAAACCCAAATCGTACAACCCAATAAGTAAATGGCGTATTGCACAAGCGGACTGGATGAATTTCAGTCTAAACGTCCGAGATCAAGTCAATTCAATTAAATATGAATATAACATAGACCACTTAGTTGATCAGTTCACTAATTGCATAATTAACTCCGCTCAAAAATATATAGGAAAATATTCTGTTAAACCTACACGTAAATCAGTTCCTTGGTGGAATGACTCCTGTGCTGTAGCAGTTCGTGTATGCAAGAAAGCTCTGAATAAATATAGACGAACAAGAACTAATGAAAATCTTATCAAGTTTAAATTAGCTAAAGCTAAATCAAAACGTATCATAAAGGAAAGCAAAAAGACTTCATAGAACCTTTATATCAATTCTATTTCTTCCGACACACCTCCAAGCCAAGTTTGGAACAAAATTAAACATATGAAAGGTCAAAGCACCGCCTACAAAATCCCCGCCTTAATTCATGACAACAAAATAGTGACTCAAAGTCAAAGTATTGCCAAGATCTTTGCGCATCACTTTCAATCGAAAACGCTAAACCAAAATAAGTCTCCTTTACACTCTTTTAACATCGCAAGTGGTAAAACTAACGATATTTCCAACCCAATAAACCTACCCTTTTCTAAACAAGAATTGACTCTAGCTCTATCCACTACAAAAAACTCAGCTGCTGGCCCTGATGACATCCCCTCAATTTTCCTCAAATATCTCCATGAAGAAACCATAAACAAATTGCTTGAGTTGTACAACCTAATCTGGTCCCGACAAGAATTTCCTTCCAAATGGAGGGAATCCATTATATTTCCTATCAAAAAAAGCAGCTCTCTTCCCAACTCTCCAAACTCGTTTAGGCCAATCTCCCTAACATGTACCCTTTGCAAATTATTGGAAAAAATGATCAATAAGCGATTAATCTGGTATCTAGAAAAAAACAATATCCTTAACCCTGCTCAATCAGGTTTTAGACCTAATAGAAGCACCACTGATAATTTAGTGATCCTACAAACAGATATAGCAAATGCTATGGCCTCCAAGCAAGACGTAATTGCAGTAATTTTTGATATAGAAAGTGCTTTCGATACAACATGTAAGTCGGTTATCCTTAAAAAACTGGTAGAAAATGATCTTACGGGCAACATATTTTGCTTTATAAACAACTTTTTAAATAACAGAAATTTCAGAATCACAGTTAACGGAGTATTATCCGACAAATATGTCACTGAAAATGGTGTACCTCAAGGTTCTACTTTGAGTTCTACCCTCTTTCTGCTAGCCATCAATGATATTTGCTCTCATATAAAATCTCCTGTTAAATTTGCCCTATACGCAGACGACCTTATTGTATACTGCCAAGGAAAATCCACAGCTGCAACCTCATCTTTATTACAAAATTCTGTCGAGTCCCTTACTACATGGTCCGAGAAAACTGGCTTCAGGTTCTCTTCCAATAAATCCAAAATAATTAAATTCACCAGGAGATACAACAGCACAGAAATACCCAAAATAACACTAAACGGAGTAAGTTTAGAGTCAATTGATCATTACAAGTTTTTAGGACTAACTGTCGATAACAAACTCACCTGGCGACGTCATATCGATGAAATAAAAGGCATCTGTTTAAGCAGAATGAATTTGTTAAAGACATTGTCCCACCATCAATGGGGTGCCGATGAAAGTGTACTACTCAAAATATATCGAGCTATAATCCGATCCAAATTAGACTATGGTTGTATAGTTTACTTGTCTGCATCCAATAATTTATTACAATCTTTAAACTCTGTTCACAACACTGCTCTCCGAATTTGCTTAGGAGCTTTTTGATCCAGTTCCGCTGAAAGTCTCTATTGTGAATCTCATGAACTCCCCCTTTACCTCCGGAGGCAGCAACTACTCCTATCTTATGCTAGCAGAATTTCGTCGAATCCGACTAACCCTGTATTTAATCTTCTGACATCGCCAAGACCTGGACTCGTAATCTCGCCCAGATGTATACTTTCAATCCCACAGATCCTACAACCCTTGTGCCAAGACACAAAATTATCTCAAACAATTGCATCTATAAAATCAGAATCCCCGCCATGGTCTAGAACACCTCCTTTTATAAACACTTCTCTCTGTAAATTTAATAAGCAACAAACAAATAATATCTTTTTTCGACAAGCTTTCAAAGATGTTGTGAATACATCCCACTATGATAAGGTGCTTTATACCGATGCATCCCGAAACGCAGATGGAGTTGGCTGTTCTGTCACTACAGTTGATACAGTGCTGCGACAATACCGAATATCAAACGAATGTAGCGTATTTTCAGGAGAACTCTTTAGTATTTCAAAAGCTCTCGAGTTCCCTTTTGACAATCATCAAAGTGTAGCTCTGTGTACCGGTTCCTTATCCGCAATTCATTCGTTAAAAAATATTTACAATCAACATCATTTAGTACAAAAAATATTAGAATCGATCCATCTCCTCACTTCCCGAGGAACTTCAATAACAATAATATGGGTGCCTTCTCATATCGGCATCCAAGGAAATGAGATGGCTGACAGCGCTGCAAAAGAAGCATCTACATCCAACCTACCTGTCTACAACATACAGCTCCAAGAAGACTTAAAATCAAAATTCAAAAGGAATATCCAAGACAAGTGGCAGAAACTTTGGATCACCAAAAACACAAAGCTTAGAGAAATACAACCTAATGTTTACAGCTATTTATCCCTAGCATCTCTGAACAGAAAAGAAAAGATAGCAATACGAAGATTGAGAATAGGACACACACGTTTGACACACGGTCATCTTATGTCCTCTACAGACCAACAGTTATGCTCTCACTGCAACGATATTCCTATCACCGTCAAACACATCCTCACAGAATGTCAGCACTACCAGGCCACCCGCATTGCCAACAATATAACCCATAGTCTAGAAGAACTTCTGAACTGTTCAAGCCGACTCAAGAGCCTAATAGACTTTTTAAAGACTTCTCAATTGTTTAACAAAATATAATTTACATAGTATTTTTATTCTTCACAATTGTAAACTTTGTATCATAACTTTGTAAGTACTATTGTAAACCTTTGCTCCCGTGTCAATGACCTAAGATGTTGAGACACGTTAAGTCTAATAAAAAAAAAATGTGTTTAAAAACATTGTTTTGCATACTCTTATTAACTTTTCACCTTTTCTTAAATTATATATAACAGAACAATTTCTTCTTGTTACAGATTCATTTTTCTGTCTCTGTGACGTTGAGTTGTTACTATTTGTACTAACGGGTCTACATAAATTGTTTTCTCTCTCCAAGTCATTTTTTCCCAAAAACTACTAAGAATAGTTTGTCTGTCGTCTTCTGTAATCAAAGAACATTTAATTTTACAATCTTTGCCTTGTTACTTACATTTACATGTTGTCTTTAGTGTCCTAAGAGGTCTCAGAACTCTATTATTAGAAATGTTATTATCTTTCTTTCTTCTAAAATATCTTTGAACCTATTCTTTCTGTTTTCTTCATAAATCCAAGTACATTTATCCACTTGGCATATTTTTCTTCTTTTTCTTTTTACTGGCCCCAAATTTTCAGATTGATTGACAGAATCAGAATTTTCTGAATAGAATCGTTTCTGAATCATTCGTTAGATGCATCACTGAAATTGGATTCGGGTTTTTCATCAGATCTACTACTGCCTGGTTTATTTATTATATCAAAATCATTTTCTGAGCTACATGTGGCAGTAATATTATGTGTTTCTATTTAATTTCCAACAACACTTTCATTATTATAATTCAGTTCATTTATTGCATCAAAGTTGTTTTCTGAGCTACATACTGCAGTAGTATCTTGGGTTTTTCTTTCATATCCAATAACACTTTCATTATTGTAATTCATTAAAGTAGAGAATTCAAAATTTTGGAGTGAAGATGATGCCTCAGAGGAAGATGGTTTCGGAAAATTATTATTGATGTAAGAAATCTGATAAGAGAAGTCATTTGAATTATTCTTTATATTGTAGTCGTCTACTTGAATATATCCAACTTTAATTAATTATTATTTAATTGGAGTTCCATAAAAAGAAACATTAATTTGGTCAGTTTGAGGAGGTATATTTTGCTAATCTATGAGTAGTAAAGCTACCTTATTTATAAAATTAGCAATATTTTCTAGATGGTTGATTAAATCTGTATCTGTATTTTTCATGAAATGTTAATATTTTATCGTTATTTTTAATATCTTGTTCTTTTGCCAAGAATACAAGTTTTTAGAACGAGGTGACATCGTAAACTGAAGAGCTATAAGTAAAAGAAATTTTGCTCAATCATAATTACAAAAAATTACTTTATAAAATAATAATTGTTATTGGTTAGTTATATAAAATTGACTTATAATTTAACAATATTATAATTCAAAATATAATTGTTTTAATTTAAAAAATTATTTATGGAAAACTGCTAACTCCAAATTCAACATGTAAATTACCAATGTAAACCAGTTAACTCCAAGTAAGAGTTTTTAAAGTTAATAAATCTCAAAACATTCAGAATAGATATGTTTAAATAAATACATAAAGAATCGATATAAAGATCAAAAAAGCTATTAGAATAGATAAGGATACACATCTAAGAAAACAGTGTGCGGAAATACAGCAATTGCATCATAAACACGATTCATTTAATATGCACAAAAAAGTTAAAGAAGCCGCAGGCTTATACAAACCTAGAAGAGTTGGGTGTTTGGAAGATAACCAAGGCAAACCACTGTTAACTGTGGAAGAAAAACTAGACGCTTGGAAGAATTATGTGGAAGTAACTTTTGCAGATGAAAGGCAGAATACCATTGAAGACACTGAGTGCCAAACAGGACCCCCGGTTACCATTAAAGAAGTCACGTCAGCTATTAAAAGAACTAAAGATGGTAAAGCGGTAGGGCCTGATGAGTTTTGTGCAGAATTCCTAAAACCTATGGATGAACAGGGAATAAAATGGATAACAACTGTATTCAACAACATATACGTAACTGGAAAAATACCCCAAAGCTGGTTAAAGTCGACCTTCGTGACCATACCAAAAAAAGTAAATGCGAAGACATGCGAACACTACAAAACAATTAGCCTAATGAGCCACTTAATTAAAACGTTCTTGAAAGTGATACACGGCAGAATATATAAAAAATGCGAAGAACAAGTATCATGGACGCAGTTTGGATTCCGCGATTCCTTAGGCACCCGAGAGGCTCTATTCGCTGTCCAAGTGCTTATGCAAAGATGCAGGGATGTTATCTGTGATGTTTATATTTGTTTTATCGACTACAAAAAGGCATTTGATACAGTAAAGCATGATAAATTTATAAACATCTTGAAAGAAGTGGGTTTAGATGATAGGGACTTAAGAATCATCTATAATTTATATTACAACCAAACAGCCAATATTAAAGTGGATGACCAATTGACAGAGGCAGTCTCCATAGATAGAGGAGTGAGGCAAGGATGCATTCTGTCCACGGTGTTATTTAATATATACTCTGAATATATCTTCGAGCAAGCGCTAGGCGAACTACAAGAAGGCGTATTAGTCAACGGAATACGTCTAAACAACATTAGATATGCCGACGACGCAGTAGTTTTTGCAGATAGTTTGGACGGTTTGCAAAGAATAATGTCGCGTATATCAGATATAAGTAGAGAACACGGACTTGATCTTAATACAAAGAAAACAAAGTACATGGTAGTCAGTACGCGCGAAATATTAAATACACAGCTGTTGGTTAACCAACATCCAATTGACAGAGTGGACAGCTACACATACCTTGGTACCAACATTAACAGCCAATGGGATCACTGCAGTTCAATAAAACAACGCATAGGAAAAGCGAGATCGGCGTTCATAATGATGAAGTCTCTTTTCAGAAGTCACGATTTACCACTTGCTACCAAAATCTCTCTCATTAGATGCTATGAATTTTCTACGTTATTATACGGAGTAGAGGCCTGGACACTTTCCGAAGCTTCTTTAAGAAAACTCGAGGCATTCGAGATGTGGTGTTACAGACATATTTTAAGAATTTCATGGGTGGATCGTGTGACTAATGTTGAGGTCCTACGTAGAATAGGCAAGGAATGCGAGATTATTAACACCATCACTAGCGCAAACTAGAATATCTTGGCCATGTTATGAGGAATGAACAGAGATACGGCTTGTTGCAACTCATTCTCCAGGGCAAGGCTTGAATATCTTGGCTTCAAAACCTGAGAAAGTGGTTTAATACATCGACAACCGGACTATTCAGAATAGCAGCAAGCAAAGTTAGGATAGCCATGTTGATCGCCAACATCCCGAACGGATAGGCATCGTAAGAAGAAGAAATAAATACATACGGTTACCTTTATATCACTAAATCATTTTAATAATAATTGATGTAATTAGTTTTTATTTTTTATTGAAAAACTGATTCGCAATGCGAAGTCTCTTAACACACTCACAAAATCTATTTAAGAAATGGCAACAAATAAAGGAGTTAGACGGTTTGCATTATTCAACAGAAAGCTGTTTTACAGGTGGTGCGAATTAAAGAAAACTGTAAATATGTTAGGTATTTTAACATCATCAAACGACAGATTTTATTTTTTATTTTTAACACATGGCACAATAATCTAAATTTTATTAAAAAGTGGAGTTAGTTACTTTACAGTAGTTTAAGCCATCGACAACTGTTTAAACATTGCAAATTGATTTTTTAAATTTTTGTTTCAAAATTAGAATTTTAGTAAGAATTTTACTTATAACTAATTTATATATATTATCTCTATTCGATTCTTTAAAACAGCAGAATGGTGATTAGAATTAGCGCTTAAATGATAACAAAACATTGCTTGTGATACACAACGCTGACAAATTGTATACGATGTTTCATTGTACAACTAACCTCTTGTTAAATGGAAAATAAAAGAATACCGAAAAAATGTTGGAAGCGATTTAAGCTCTGAGAACATATTGTTAATTAATCATAATGTCGCGTTAGGGGATCAATTTTTCACACTGCGATGAGACAGGTGCTCGAGCAAGTCGTTAGTGTTACAACTTTTTTAGCGTATGATGAAGTAGAACAATGATCTTTCTGTTTTACTTTAACGTTTAAATATGACAATCAATTTGTTGCGCAACTGATATTTGAAATTTTGTACTGACCAAGGATTTATTGTCTATTTCAATATGATTTAGAAAAAAGTAAGACGCAGAAAAAGACAGAAGATCAAGAATTTGGTTAGACGTGAATGATGTTTGATAGCCAAGGAAACCGAAAAAAAAACATTTTGTATTTTTATTCCATTAGAATAGATCCCTAATTTTAGTTTAATTATAATTAATAAAGCGCGGAATATATGCAACATTTTTTTGAAAAAATATGCGCATATATATGCATCTTTTTTCATGAAAATATGCACACACATTGTCTTTTATTACAAGATATGCAAACCAATATGTAATAAAATTTAATGATGTAATAGAACAAAATAGGGTGCAAAAGGTAAATGTTCAAAAATTGGTTTTTATCTGGAAAAATACACATAGTAAGTAAGAAAACCATAGTCAGATACAATTATTTATTCTTTTAAAATGGTACAAAAAAGTATTACAATATTATACAATTTCTCGTTTGAGAATACTATAGAAGATCTTTTCGAAGTTTTCCGGTAAAAATGATTGTCTTCTATCAGCAAAAATGTATTTAGACATAGAAAAGGTTCTTTCAACGTCTACTGACGTAATCGGACAATATTGAAGTTTTGGCAGTATACTATAAAGTCATGGTACATGTTCGTCAGAAGACTTATTTTCGTAGATATTTATGGCTATTTTTAAAAATTTAAGCTCTTCATTATTTGTTAAGGTCACTTCGGCTTTGCGCGCCTTATTTGATCTCCAACTTTACCCGAATCTTTGCCGCACTTAGCCATAAAAGTTGCAAGAATGGACTCTCTGAAACTTAATTGTCCACTCTCTAACGATGTGATCATATCTGGTATAAAGCCAAAATTTACTTTAATAAAAAGTACATCTCTAGCTACACTTGCACTTTGTAACGTCCTTACTTTAAACTACACTCTTAGCGTCGTCCTTTATGTCCAAAATTAAGACATCAAAATGTTCAACGTAGAAAATAATAATTACAGGTTCTGGTATAAACTAACTCCAGGCAGTCTCTATCTATACATATGCACTCTTAGAGGGGCTTTGATGAATATTTTTTTAATATTTGAAATTAGCTTATTTACTAACGGAAATTCTGTTCTGATGGTTTCTGCTACTCGGTTTATCCCGTGCAGAAGACATGTAACGTACACCAAATTGGGACAAATACTTTAAGGTTCTGTTCTACTTTTACCATATATGGTGCGACATCAGATAAAAGCATCAACAACTTTGCTTCTGGCACTGGGTTTGGAACAAAAAAGCTTGATAGAGACTGCTGTATAAATCTGTCTGATATGAACCAATAATCTGACCGATACTGTCACATTATTGGTTCTGTTTAACTGCTTTGAAGCTATTAAGTATGCGTTTGTAGAATTATTTTCTTGAAGTGCTCCAATTGTCACGTAGAACGAATGAAAATTTTTCTTTCTGGTCGTCGACTCATCAGGAATGGTTTGGTTGCAGTGCTTTTGTAAAAAATTTTTAAATTGGGGATGCTGAAGTTTTCTTAGTGGTATGTTAGCTGCCATCATAGTTTTACACAAGTCTTCTTGAAAAAGTTTCTTATCCGACTTAAATTTTGCACCCACATTTTACGTTTAACGTTTTACGTTTTTAATATTCTATTGAACAAGCGTATATTCCATTTATGCAACTTTCCCGATGTGCAGCGCTATTTTTATATGCTGATTTACTTGAAACTTTTTCTCACTAACAATTATTTTTGAACAGGCTTTGCAAAAAACATTTTCTCCAAATTCTAACTTGGAAATACCCTTAAACCACATCGTAGTTTTTACTATTTTCGCCATTTTTAAAGCCAATTAAAATTCGCTATTTATATGTTAACACACCAAAGATTTCGACTGAGGGCATGAGATAATACATCATCTACATATCTTCACCATACTGTGGATTTTGAATTTTGTTTAGAAATGATATTTCTTTCAGAATCTTCCATAAATATATCGGCTAATAATGGACATGAACTAGGGCCCATTGCTAGACCAAAATTTTGTTTATAGAATTCATTATTTAGTTGAAAATAGGTATTATCAGCACATAATGTCAATATCTTCATTATAGCTGATATATTTAGTCATGTTTTAGTTGCCAATGTATCATTATTTTCTAATTTTTAATATTGCCTTATGGATCACAGTTGTTGGACATATTCCTGAATGATATAATTGATAAAGAAGACACAATAACATTGACCATGGAAAAGGAATATAATAACATACTATCTTTCCTAGATTTTTTGATCTCTGAGAACGATACTGGATAGGAGACTCAAGTATACAGAAAACCAACACACTCCAACAGATATTTTAATTAGAAACCAAATCACATTTATATTAAAAAAGAAAATCATTAAATCCTTATACGATAGAGCCAAAATTACTGAAGTTCTGTCGAAAATTCGTTCTTAGAGAAGAAACATTTCTTAATTTATTAATGTGTAGTATATTTGCATTTTGCTTATTTTATAAATGTTTACTTTTAATGTTTCTAATGCAAATTTTAGATTTCCGGTGCATTTAATATGCAAACATGTTTCATTGTAACTCAGAATGTCTTCTCGCAGTGCAGCTAAAAATTGTGTAAGTTGAGGGATTTTTTCCAATTAAGTGCCAGGAAGTAAGAAAATTGTTGAATCAGGATTCAAAGCTGAAAAATTATCGGATTATTATGTCGCATATACTACAGGTGGCTATTTTTGTAGAAAATGCAACACGAGGTATTCATGTGATTTAAAGTCGACTACAGAGGAAACGTGAAAGTCAAGAGGTAAAAAGTGGCAAAAAATTAAAAAGCAACCATACACTCCATCCGCTTTTTCAGTTTTCTGGCTCAGTCTTTAAATGTAATGTTGAAGAAGAAAAAGAAATTTAATATGTTTCATTACCATTTCAAAGAACCATAGCTGCGCAAAGAAAATGTTTCATATGTGAATATTCAGTTAAATACCCATTCTTCCTCTTCAGGTTCCTTATCCTAACGGAGGTTGGAAATCATCATCGCTATTTTAATTTTATTGGCCGCGCTTCTGAATAATTCTAATGGGCTACAACCGAACTACTCTCTCAAATTTCTTAGCCAGGATATTTTGCGTCGTCCTGGGTTTCTCTTCCCTTGTATCTTCTCTTGCATAATTAACCTAAGTAATACGTACTTCTCGCCCCTCATTTTATGACCCAGATATTAAATCTTTCTAATTTTAACAGTTTTTATGACTTCACATTCTATCTTCATTCTTTGTTACACCTCTACATTAGTTACTTTTTCAGTCCACGATATTCTGTGGATTCTCCTGTAGCACCACATCTCAAAGGAGTTTAATTTTTTAATTTCAGATTGTTTTATTGTCCACGCTTCCATGCCGTATAGTAAAGTAGAACAAACGTAACAACGTAGCATTCTTGTGCGAATCTCTAGATTAAGGTTACGGTTGCAAAGTAAGTTCTTCAATTTTATGAACGTGTTTTTTGCCATTTCTATTCTAGATCTGATTTCTTTTGTTTTATCTCCATCTTCGGTTAGCCACGTTCCTAAATATTTATATGTTGTTACTCTTTCGATCGTTGTATTATTTGTGATCAGGTTATCTACATTTTGTGGTTTTTTTAGAATATCATTGATGTCGTTTTCTTGAGATTCATTTGCAGTCCGTACCTTTTACATGCATTGTATACATCTTGTATTATATGTACTGTAGATCTTCCATGTCACTTGCAAATATGACCGTATCGTCCGCATATCTAATATTATTAATGCTATTTCCGTTGACCAAAATACCTTTCACAATATCCAATAAAGCTTCTTGAAATATCACTTCACTGTAGACGTTGAATAAGAGTGGTGAAAGTATGCACTCTTTTCGAACTTCTCTAAGTATACTTACTTCCTCTGTCAGTTCTCCTTCGACTCTTATTCTTGGTTTCTGATTTTGATACAAATTGATATAATTTGTAGATCTCTACTATCTATGTTTTTGGTCTCAAGAATACTTAGAAGCTTTTCATGTTTAACTCTGTCAAAAGCTTTTTTAAACTCTATGAAGCAAGCATATATGTCCTGATTCATATCCAGACATCGTTGTGTCAGAACATTGACTTCGAATAATGCTTCTCTAGTTCCTAGACCCTTTCTAAAACCCATCTGTGAATTACTTATTTCTTGTTCTAATTTCAAGTGGATTCTGTTATATATGATTTTAAGGAAGGTTTTCAATGTGTGGCTCATTGTCCGATAGTCATTGCAATCTTTAGCATTTGTGATTTTTGGAATTGTTACAAAAGTTGAGAGAAGCCATTCTTTGGGTATGTGTCCCGTCTTGTATATGGAGTTAAAAAGGTCTACCAAGACATCAATATTATCTTCATCCATTATCTTCAATAGTTCAATTGGTATATTATCGGGTCCTAAAGCTTTTCTACCTTTTGTGTGTTTTATGGCATAAATACCTTCCTCTTTCATCATTTCTTGTCCCGTGATTTCTCCCTCAACTTCTAATTGTTATACTTTTTGGTCATAAAATAGATGTTCAATGTATTCTTTCCATCTACGTAATTTGTCTTGCGTTTCAGTTATAGTGGTACCATCTGCATTTGTTAATATCCCAATTGGTTTGTTACGATTTCTTGAAATCATTTCTTTAACCTTCTTATGGGTGTTGAAAGTGTCATACCTTGCCTCACATTCCTCAATTTCTTGACATTTAATGGACATCCATGTTTTCTTCGCTTGTTTTATTTTCTGTTTTATTTGTTTATTAATTTCTTGATATTTAATTTTATTTTTGTTTTTATGTATTCTTCTTTCATCCATCTTTTCAAGAATTTCTTGTGTCATCCATTCTTGTTTGGCAGCTTTTGCAAATGTTAATGTTTTCCGTCCCACAGTCTCTATTGTGTTCTTTATATTCTTCCATTTTGTTTTAATATCTGTAGTGTACCAATTAAAATAGCAAAATATTTTTATTTATCAAACTATTAATTTTTGATTTATATTGCTTAGCTTGGAACTGCTATAAGTGGTTTACAGGTTCACAGGGCCAAATCTAGGGTTCAACTTAAGGTCTTGGTACCAGTTTTTGAAAAAAGTTAGTTGAATAACGGTAAAAAAATGAGGAAATATTTGAAAAACCTTAGATTCTAAACAGATTTTCGTCTTTTAAATCATCATAACTCCTGTTCTAAGGATTCAAAATGGTTCATTTGGAGTCTAAGTTAAAGGGATTAATGTCAACTGATAGCTCAAGTGATTTTCAAAAGATTAGCGTCGCGAAATGATTTATTTGGTGTCCAAATTAAAGGTATTGCTGTCAGCTGTTTACTAAAATATTTTTTTAAAAAGTAGCGCATTTCTAACAAAAAATGTAACTCAATAAACGACGAAAAAAAGCAAAAAACAGGTTTTTTTTTAATTTTTAACTGCCTTTTACTACTTTGAAAATTCTAAAAAAAATTTTGAAAGATAGTTTTAGTAATCATACATCATACCTGTTTTTTTCGAGCTATCCATATTTTTCGTTATTTTTTTATAGGTTCTTAAAATTTTCAAATGTTCAAATTAATTTAATTTCCCGCTAACTCTCATTTTTGTTTAACTATTTTTATAGATCTCAAAAAACCTTTAAGTAAAAAAAAGGACGCAATTTGCGACTAAAAAACGATTTTTGACGTTTAATAGAATTTTGAGGTTATGTGTCAATATTTTGGGCTAAAATTTGGTGAATCTTAATGTTTTGTGAAGCTAAACAATACTCCAAAATTTAAGCTCAAGTTTCTCCTGGGGTAATTTTGACATTCTTATCTGGCTATGCCCTTTAAACACAAAAAGTAAAAGTTTGCTACATTGCTAAATATTGCCTATCTAATCAAGTATTCAAAATGTCCTCCGGTGTTAATTTAACAATGTTCTAAACGGCAATGGCAGCACATTGTTTTTTTATACGTCTTTTTGAAAAATTTGTTAAGAATATCTTCGAATGTACTATTTTTATTTTAAATATAAAAAAAATTAATGTTAAAATACCCGCGATTATAAAATTTACAATAACATGTTCGAAACACCTGCTACACCACATTCGGAACGTCACTGTCTGATGTGAGGAGTGCCTGTGAGTCTCGTGTGTGTACCGAATCTGATGTAATATTAATTTTCCAAGACGTATCTTTTATACTCAATTTTGAAGTATATAGAAATTTTCTCAGTTCTACTGACATCATAACGTATTACATTAAAGGGTAAAAGAAGGAAGCATCCATCATTCTTATATGACAGCTGGGATATTTCTCCATAATGTAATGGAAATGTATATGAAATTCCTTGACTATTACTCTGGCTATTATTTATTAAAAAGAGTATTATTAAGATACGAAAAAGAAATGGAAGAATATATTATTATTACTCATATGACGTTAATAACGTCAATAACAAGGCCAACGAAGTATACAAAAAACATTAGAAAAGTCAAACCGCATACTTGTACTTATTTCGTTATATTTAATACATAATATTGTTTAAATATATAGTATGATGCAAAAGTATGGAACAAATTCATTATTTCAAAAACAAATGACTTTAAAAAAATCTTAAAACACGTGAATTTTAGTTTTTAAATAGTCATCACTTGCTATATACGTGTTGGACATTAAGTCGTCAGTGTTGACGTAATGACGTAATTGACAATTTTTTTTAAATACAAACCGAGGTCATGGGACACCTTATTTAAAAAGACTCCTAAACGCTTTTGCATCGATGCAATTATTTAAATATTTATTTCGACAAGGTTGTGTGTGTGTGTGTAGATAGTGGATGGCATTAGAACATGTCTATTTGCCACAAAATATTTGTATATATTTTTTTTTATTTTTAAGGATAGGATAAGGATAAAAACATGGCCACGTTTCTTGTCTAGGGACCCATCAAGATATTTTTATTAAGACAAACTAGACTAGGTCGTGGGCAGTAGGTATTAACAAATGGGGTAAAACAGAGGTTTGGATTCTAATTACATAATGTTTGTAAATACACATATTTCAACAAGGTTGTGTGTGTGTGTAGATAGTGGATGGCATTAGAACATGTCTATTTGCCACAAAATATTTGTATATATATTTTTTTTATTTTTAAGGATAGGATAAGGATAAAAACATGGCCACGTTTCTTGTCTAGGGTCTTGTCAAATATCTTGTCATCAAGATATTTTTATAAAGACAAACTAGACTAGGTCATAGGCAGTAGGTATTAATAAATGGGGTTAAACAGAGGTTTGGATTCTAATTAAATAATGTTTGTAAATACACATATATTTAACCATATATGAGCTAAATATCTATTTTTGCTTCTAAAACAAACTTGAACAAAATATTGTATATTTCTTTCTCTTGTTGTGTTAATAAAGTAGGGATGTTAGTTGTTGGTACAGCATAGCTGTATTTGCAGTATATTTTTGACACTCTAAGAAAGTGTGAGTTATATCAGCTAAAGGTTTTTCTGGACAGTGAGGACAACACGGAGAATCTAAGATACCAATCCGAAACAAATGTGCTGGAAAGCGACCATGATTAAGTTCTAAACGTGATATAATTGATGACTTATATCTATTATAATCCCACGAATTGATGTGAGGAATGTTCGTCGGTAAAACCAGATGAAGTTTAATAAAATAGAGACTCTCTGATGTAGTTTAAAACTTACTTTACTGAGCTTTCCATCTAACCCTAACATCAGCCTTATATAAATTAATAAGATATGAGTTGCACATGTTTATTTTCAATTCTGAGTAGTGCTTTTTTAGCTGCGAGATCAACTGCTTCATTCCCATTTATCCCTGAATGACCTCTAACCCAGACTAATGTAACTCGTTTACCATACTCCTGTAGTTTATATATACTTTTTTTTATAGATAGAAGAATATTGTTGTTATAATGATGGCTTTTAATGGCGTGTAAAGCTGAGAGAGAGTCTGTTATAATTACCACAGATAAAGGTAAATTCATCTCGCTAAAAATCGATAAATAATGTGTGACTTGATATTGTTCAACATGGTTAATATAAGAAACTAAAAATGTTTTAAATCTTTTTTTTGATCCCTCCATATAGATGATGATTTTATTCTCTCCTAAATTACAGAGTATAGATTTGAAAATTAATTTTGATACAAATATATTATGTGGATAGTTTGGAATTATAATGGTTGGTGAACTATTAAGGCTTTAAAAATAATTTCGTAAACAGGATATTTTTTTTTGACTATGTATTAGTTCTTTATGTTTCTTAGTGTCAATAAAAACATCAGCAAGCGGGGGAGACGTTTTAATTCTCCAATATTTGTTTGTAAGATTCTGGACCGCTATATTTAATATTTTTTTGACGATAAATGTACTAAACGTCCTGTACTTTATTAGCTGTTTATTGGCTAAATACTCTCTTCGAAGGTACAAAGGGGGTTCTTGTGCTTCAGCGAGAACTGCACAATTAGGTGATGACATGTTAGAGTCAACAGCAAACCATTTAATATATCAGTCTTGAATTTATACGCCCCCACAGAAACACGCAATACAGACAAAAAAGAAATCTTTTATGATAGGGTCGAAGAGGAGATAGAAAAAATACCCAAAGAAGATGTCATAATTGTACTAGGAGACCTCGACGCCCAGATTGGAAAAGAGGACTTTTTACAACAAATTGCAGGAAAGCATGCAATACACGAAAACACGAATGACAATGGGCAAAGACTATGTAACCTAGCAACAAGAACAAATTTGTTAATAAGCTCAACAAAATTTGAACACCCTAAAATACATAAGGTAACATGGAGGTCACCAGATCAGAAAACATATAGTCAAATTGATCACATAATGATTAATAAACGAAAGCAATCGTCAATAAAAGATGTAAGAACGTTCAGAGGTGCGTGTGCAGATTCAGACCACTACATGGTCACAGCCACTATAAGACAAAAAGTTAAAATTGAAACAAAACAAAAAAACCAACATAAAGAGTGGAATGTCAATAAAATAAGTAATGAAGAAGTAAAAAAAATATATGAAGAGGCAGTAACAGTTCAAATAAAAGAGAAATATAAAGCAGAAGATATAAACACAGAATGGGAGACGATCAAAAAATCAATAGAAGAAGGTGCAAATATGCAGATAGGTAAAAGTCAGGCTAAAACAAAAAACGAATGGTATAACCAAGAATGTAGAGAAATAACAGGAAAAAAAGTGCAAGCCAGAAATAAATGGCTAAGAAAAGAATGCTAAGAAAGTGATAAGGCAAAATAAAAGAAGATGGGTAGACAAAAAAATGCAGGAAATAGAGCAGGAAAGAACAAACAGAAATACGAAAAGTTTTTACAAAAAGATTAAAGAACACAACACAAAATACAAGGGCAAAACAAACGGAATAAAAAATAGAGAGGGAATAGTGATAATAGAGGACCAAGAATACAAACAAGTATGGAGAGATTACTACAGAGAGCTCTTGACGGAGGAAACAACAGAAGAAGAAATGCATAACGAGGACGAAACGGTGCACGAAGAAGAAGCAGATGAAGAAGATATCGAAATTTCAAAAGAACCAACATTAGAATAATTGGATGAAGTAATGCAGAGAAGCAAAAATGGAAAAGCCCCTGGTAAAGATGGCATTAATATGGAACTAATAAAATACGGGGGAAGGGAACTAAGAGGAAAAATACTGGCACTATTGAAAAATATATGGAAAAAAGAGAAAATGCCAGGGGACTGGGAGGTAGGGCAGATCATAACAGTACATAAAAAGGGAGACCAACAAATCTGTGAAAATTATAGAGGAATAACGTTACTAAATACAACATATAAAATATTGACATCAATAATAAAAAAGAGGTTATGAAAGATCACAAAGAAGACAGTAGGACAGTACCAATGTGGATTCACAGAAGGAAGATCTACAATAGATGCAATACACACAATAAAACAAATAATGGAAAAAGCAAACGAGTATAAATTAGAATTGGAAATGTTATTCATATACTTCAAACAGGCATTTAATTCAATTAAAAGGAACGGATTAATGATAGCACTTAAAAAATTAAAAATTCCACATAAACTCAGAAAATTAATAGAAATGACAATGAGAACTACAAAAATAAGCATAAAGACACAAAGAGGAGAGACAGAGGAATTCATTATAAATAAAGGGATGAAACAAGGAGATGCCTTATCAATAACGCTATTTAATCTAGCATTAGAATATGTACTACGAAATATAAATAAAGGAAATCTCAGAACAAGAGGTGGTCAAATAATTGCATATGCAGACGATATTGCTATTATTGCAAAGAACAGAAAAATAATGAAAGAAATGCTAGAAGAAATAAGAGAGAAAGGGGAGGTAATGGGGCTAAGATTAAATCAAGAAAAGACAAAAATATTAAGATTAGGGAAAAACCAATGAAAGAAAAAATCAAAATAGGAAGTTCTGAGTTTGAAGAAGTAGAATACTTCAAATACCTAGGAGTTACAATAAGTAAATCCGGAGAAAGGAAATCCGAAATAAAAGAAAAAATATTAGCAGCGAATAAAGCTTATTTTGCAAACAAAACATTACTTAAAAGCAAAACACTGACTAAAAAAAGTAAGATGGGCATTTATAACACCATAATTAGGCCAATATTATTATATGCAGGAAAAACAATGACGATGGTTAAAAAAGATGAAGAAGACTTAAGAATAGCAGAGAGAAAGATTATGAGAACCATACTAGGACCAATCAGAACAGAGCAAAATGAATATAGAAGCAGAACAAATGCAGAAATTAAGGAAGAACTTAAGGAAGACATCGTAACTAAAATAAAGTAATGCAGAGTTAAAAGGTTAGGTCACATTTGGCGAGCAGGCGATGAGGCAGTGACATACGCAATGATAGAATGGAATCCAGGAAGAAAAAAGAGAAGGGGAAGACCGAGATCAAAGTGGCTGCAAGAAGTTGAAGAAGACCTCCAAAGGGCACGAGTCAGAGAATGGAGAGGAAAAACTAGAGACAGGAAAAAATGGAGAGATATTGTCAAGAAGATAAGATAAACAAAAAAGACTGATCCACTTAAGAAATCGGATCTAGCATTTGCGGTTTAACCCCACACTGGGGTGTATAGCCATTATATATATATATATATATATATATATACATATATATATATATATATATATATATATATGTGGTTTCAGTTGTTTTCCGGGTTTGACTCCGCGTTAAATATTTTTGGTTTTTAGAAAAACCATTGTTTTGACGACGTTTCGGCAAGGTCACACTTGCCATTGTCAAGTCAGATTCTGCTTCGTCTTGATGTTACAGGCGAACTGATTTCTCGGTCGCTGCACGCTGAGTTTAAATATCTTGTTGCGCTTCTTGTCATTGGTCCTGTGCGCAGAGTGGGCGTGGTCTTCTTCGCTGTTTTAATTTTTACGTTTTTCTGCAGAATTGTTTTCCACGTATTTGGGAGTCTTTGGGCATCATCTCTGGTGTTTAAATTTTTCGGATGTTTTTCGATCTTCTTCGAAAAATTTAAACACCAGAGATGATGCCCAAAGACTCCCAAATACGTGGAAAACAATTCTGCAGAAAAACGTAAAAATTAAAATAGCGAAGAAGACCACGCCCACTCTGCGCACAGGACCAATGACAAGAAGCGCAACAAGATATTTAAACTCAGCGTGCAGCGACCGAGAAATCAGTTCGCCTGTAACATCAAGAAAAAGCAGAATCTGACTTGACAATGGCAAGTGTGACCTTGCCGAAACGTCGTCAAAACAATGGTTTTTCTAAAAACCAAAAATATTTAACGCGGAGTCAAACCCGGAAAACAACTGAAACCACATATAGCTCCCGCGGAAATTTCAAATTCAATATATATATATATATATATATATATATATATATATATATATATATATATATATATATATTGAATTTGTCTAAGATTAATAAGTTTGATTTGCTAGTTGAGGAATAAATAGTACATTCATAATCCATTATTAAGCGGCTATATGACTTATAAAATGTAAGGGATGTTTTAACATTTGCACCCCATTTATATTTCGAAACTACGCGCAGAATATTGAGACCTTCTTAACATTTTTGCTTTACGTGTTTTATGTGGCTGGTCCATAGGAGTTTATTATCAATATAAATGCCAAGATATTTATATTCTTTCACTATGGGTATAGTAAAATCATCTATTGTGTACAAATCAGGGGTTTTAAGTCTGTACCTAGTAAGACATATAACCGCTGTCTTTTGCTGTGAATAACTAAAACCCATAGTATGTAATCAATCACGCATATAGCAAACAATACTCTAAATCTGTAATACATCGTTCATATGAACTATGGATAGTATAGAAACAAATATCATCCGCAAAAAAAGCTCAAAACTTATAAAAAAACAGAAACGTATGAGAAAGCCAAGCGAATCGTCACTATCTGAAGATGGTAATCTAAACGGCACTAGTGGTGATGAAAACATAAGTGATATTGAAAATGAGTGTGTTGGGTGCAACGAGGACTATCGCCAAACATGTACAAAAGATGACTTGTTACAATGTATTTTTTGTAAGCGCTGATTACATGAAACTTTTCATGTAAACTTTTCATGGAAACGTTGTCGCACTTGTCAGCACGACAACAACAGTGCAACAACAAAAAAAAGGCTCTTGCTATTAAAAAGAAAAAGGAAGAGCTTGGTCCATTTCTCCTACTCCTAGTGGCCCATCTCACCTCCGCAGTTGAGGAGAGATGGACCGATGACCTGCCAGTGCTTTATATTTTTGAAGTTATACTTCTATACGCACGGTCGGCGTTGGAAATTTACATGAGAGTGAATCTGTGAAACCATTACATATGTAAGATAATGAGTAAGAGAGTGACAGAAGATATATTTTCTTTCTCTTCTGTTTCTTTTGTATATATATTTAATATTATATATATATATATATATATATATATATATATATATATATATATATATATATATATATAGGATATATATATATATATATATATATATATATATATATATATATATATATAATATATGATATAATATATAATATAATATAATATAATATGTATTAATATTATTATTTATGTGATATGTTTTGTATTATTTAAAATTAAACGTTTATAATTATTTTGAGCTTTTGTATTTCAAAATAATCACTGTTTTACCGAGAACTGTCAATTTTGAAATCCGTTAGTGTCATGTCTAATTGGCAAATCCTTTACGTGTTTGTTTCATACGCTGGTGATTGTGAGTTCGAATCCCAATTATAAATTTCCTTTTTTATTTTTGAAATATTTAAAAACCTCACGTTAATATTATTAAATATATGTAATATACGCAAAAAACATAAATTTTAAAATAAAATGAAAATTTACAACATAATCCGAGTTGTTGGTTTTTTATTTTTATCTTCGTAAAGTAAGTTATGTATATTGGCAGTTTTAAATACTTATATATATTACATTTTAATTTATATTGCATTATTATATTGAATTATGTTGCAGTGTATTTATTGTATTGTAATTTTTATATTAATAACAAAATAAACAATGAATTTTACTGCAGAGTATGTGTAAATTTTTTTTTGCATTCAACTCCTTTTATACATATATAAAAATAAAAATATATATTTTCATTAAAATATTGATACAATCCTTCATTTACTATACTCCTATTACAGGTCAAATGTTTATATACAGCAAACGATGCACCATATACCTATATAACTAATTCTTTTTCTCTTTCTGCTTTCTCTTACCTATAGCATTACATATGTAATGATTGTGCAGATTGACTCCTATATAAATTTTTAACGGCCAACGCGTGTATAGAAGTATAACTTCTACCGGCAGTCCCACTGGACTGCCACACCCAGCCATAGTTTTTACTTATAACAAAACAAATACCAATGTTAAGTTATGTTATACAATTTTTTTCTATTCTGATGTCTATTTAATAAAGAAACAGGCTTCGGTTTTCTAAAAGGTGGTCCATCTCTCCTCTCTTTACCTTATATTTTATACGATTTATCATTTTAAATTTCGTTCTACTTATATTTTGTTTCTAAATTAAAAATTTATTTCAATTACTCTCCTAATTATAACCTTACTCCTTAGTTTATAAAGTTTATTGCCACTTTATGTATTTTATTAATTTTCTTTATTTGCTTTTACCTCCGCTAATAGTAGTTTTCATTTTAACAACAGTCATTTCATCATATATAATTATTAAATTTAATATACAACGCGTTTATTAAAAGTGGTAGAAAGCACATTCAAACTGATAATAAACGCTTAAATTTATTAGCATCTAGTTCCTTCCAAAGCTCTTAGGACTAGTTTTATAAGCAGGAAAATGCTTTTGATAAAGTGGTTCATAATTTATTGTGAAATATTCTCCCAGTTATCAAGAATAAGTGGTTCGAGAGAAATCTACAACTTATACTATAAACTATACTTAAAGCATGGTATTCGTCATAAATAAATCATAGTTCTCTTCTCAAATTTAGTACAAATTAGCCAAATATATATCTTTACTTATAATTAAAGACACTTGATTTAAGTTTTTGATAGAAAAGTTTGTTTGTTATACTGAAATTAACATTCAGATGGTAGCATTACAAAGATAGCTAGGCCTGTGCCAACCAAACTTATACACTGTGTGTCAGCGAAATGGAATAAATTATAGTTTATTTTTATGAACGAGAGAGTAATTAGCATAATTTTAACTGGTAGCTCCGACCACTCCATGGGCGTGCTCAAGATTAATTGAAAAATTACTTTGAATAATTGTAAAAAATAAATGAATTATTTCAGTGTTATAAAGTGTTATGTGTATGTAAACAAAAGTGACCTCTTTTATCACACACTATATTAGAACTGACTGGCCTTCATTAAAAAGGGTTTTAAAAAATTCACATTTTTTTTAATTTTTAAAAATTACAAAAGAGAAAAAGAGTTTTTAAAACCGTCTAAGGTATGTTAAATAGATGAATAAAAATATTAATATAAAACTTACAGCTACTTGTTACAAATCCAAATCAGATTCAGAAGATGAACTTTCAGAACCAAGATTTATAATAACTGGCTCGATCATTTTATCAGTAATATTGTCCAGCTTCCACATTTTTTCCTCTTCTTTAATAGTGTGATTTATTGCCTTTTCCCAGTTTTCAGGTTTTACATTATTTACGGCCTCCAAAAACAACTGTTTAACATCATGAATTTTAAAAGTGGTATTTTTTCTTGAAACTTCACTCTTTATCTGTGCCCATACCAGTTCAATCGGGTTTAATTCACAATGATACGGTGGGGATCTAAGTACTGTCATTCCACGATTTTTGGCAATTTCATCAATTTCGTATTTTTTAAATTTTTCTTTATGAAGGGCACACAACGAATAAAGTTCCTTTCTTATAGATCCGGGATGGTACGTAATATTTTTTGAACTCAGCCAATTCTGCAAGTCTTTTTTTAACCACTTGGTTGTGGGCAGTCCTTCTATAAGTCTGGAGTGATAACTTGCATTATCCATTACTATTACACAGTTCTTAGGAAGAAGATCTATCATTTGTTCGAACCATTCTTGAAAGACATCAGCGTTCATGTCTTCATGGTAGTCACCGGTACGAGTTGATTCAAAAGTTAATAAACCACCTTCAACAAAACCGTCTGAACTGCCAATGTGTACTATTATCAGCCTGCGTCCCTTTCCTGATGGTGGGTTTAAACCAGTAGATAAGTTATTTACAAAAGCGTGTCTTTGACTTGTAACAGTTTCATCCTGCCAAAATTTATTTGGTGTATGACCCTCGTTGATCCATGTTTCATCAAGATAAAATATTTTTCTTTTTTGGTTTCTCATTTACTTTATGGTTCTTAGAAAATGTCTTCTCCATATGACAATATCGCTTCTTTCTAATAAAATAGACTTTCTGGGATTCTTTTTCCAGCGGAAGCCTATTTCTTTTAAAAGTTTCCATAACGTACTTCGACTCATTTCTGGGTAATCCTTATCATCTCGAACTAAGACAAGAACTTTATCCAATGTTGGAAATTCTTGTCTAAAGAAGAATTCATGCACTTTCCGTCGAAGTCCTTCTTTAAAATGATATTCTATTTGAAATTTTGGTTTCCCTGGAACATTACGTGGCATTTGAAAACTACCACATTTCTCTTCTTTAATAACTCTGTAAATCGTAGATTTCCCAACACCAAGTGTACTGCTAACTAACTCAACGGTCTCATAAACACTTTCACATAAACGTTTGTCTGTAAATGATTTAAAACAATTAAATATTAATGTTTTTTCATTAACTGTTAGAGGACCAATTTTTCGGCGTTTACACGGCACTTCCAAATTTTCCATAACACTAGTATACACAATAAACTGCACCTTGCAACTGAAGTACCTACTTTTAGTGAACTGTTAAGAATTTTGAATACGCCACTTGGACCTTTCTATATACAAAATGGAAAAACCCACTATCACATTCTCTGTGGAATAAGTTTAGAAGGTAATTATCTAGTCAATTACTGTCGTAGATTCCTGGAATTAAAGAATTAAATGTTTGATTGTTGAAACCCTTACTTCGTGGAATGCACTCATTTCAGATAAAATAAAACGTTTTATTTTATCTAAAGAATTAAACTTTATTTTGCAAATAGGCAAAGAATTAAACTTTATTTTGCAAATAGGCAAAGAATTAAACTTTATTTTGCAAATAGATAAAATAAAACGTTTTATTTTATCTAAAGAATTAAACTTTATTTTGCAAATAGGTAGGTACTTATTAAACTTTTATTGGTTATATATAACCAATAAAATTAACATCTTACATTTCTTGCAAATTCATTAGTACCTGTTAGCCTTCATCACTCCGACACTGGCAACCTTATTTAGGGATTAGTAACCCTCACAACTATTGTATTCTATTCTGCTCCAACCTTTATACCTGGTGGTCATACTCAATTTAAAATTGTTTTCCTATATACTTCTGTAAACTTGTTGACAAATATCTGTTTTTCATTGAGTCACCCGTATCAACAGTTTAGGGATTTGCATACATAATTTATTGTTTTATTACTCTCTCATACATAAAAATACACTATAGTTAATAAATAAATGACTAACTATTTGAAAAAACGGTCGAAGACATCGCTTAGTATTTATAGTTGCGCATTTTTTCCACAAAAACTTTTTATACGGGGTGTATCAAATAACGGTGGCCTATACAAACTTGCTTATTTTAAATAAAACACCCTGTATTTTAATTAATTTTTGGATTCCTCAGATCCTTTTAGATATTTTTTAAATAAAATATCCTATCTATCTTTGACTGTTTTTGAAATATTAAGTAAAATGCAAAAATTCACATTTAGAAAAGAAAATTATCTATTTGCCGAAAGTCGCTACAACATATTCAAAAACTTTTAAATAATACTAATCTAAACAATACTATCAATGTAGGAGATGTTCAAAATGCTCCCCACGAACGTCTTGGCAACACCCTAACTGTGAATAGAGATTTTTTCTAACGTTACGCAACATCTCAGATGTGATCGATCTATTCGCAAGCGTTATTGGTCTTCGTAAGTTAGCTAAGTCAGTGGCTTTAGTTTTGTATACAATACTTATCACATACCCCCATAAGAAAAAGTCTAATGGCGTCAAATCCGGGGTCGTGGTGGCCATTCCATCGATCTTCGCCTTCCTATCTACCGATTTGGAAATATTTGGTTGAGGTACTGCCGGACATGAATTTGGTAGTGGGGTGGTGCTCCATCTGATCTTCATTAATTCCTGCCCTCACGTTAACCTTCTCAGGGTATTGAGTATTGAATTTTCTCATCCAGTAAGGAGTTTCCCTTAACCCTTGACGTGAAGAGTAAAGGTGCACTCACCAGAGAACAAAACATGTTCTAATTGGATCACATTGCTGTCTAACATTGCCATCATCTGTTTAAAAAAATACGTTCTCCTGCCAAAATCATCTTTCATGAGCTTTCATGAGTCGGTATAATTTTATAGGGATGCATTTTGTTTTCTTTTAATATTCTAATAACCGATGAATAGCTAATATCGAGTAATGAGGCTGCTTTTTGAACAGACGTATGTGGCTGTTCGTCAAACTCAAACATAACAGCCAATTTGGTATCCTCACTTATTGCATTGGCAGCTTCCTTTTTTACTTTCCTAACATGGCCCAGCTCGTGGAATTGCTTCCCTATTTTACTAATTGTCCCTTGAGATATGTGCGGCAAATTAGGAAATGCTTCGTGAAATAAACGAGCTACTTCCATTTGCGTCCGTGTCTTATCTCCATAGCCAATCATTTGTATAATTGTAATTTTGTGCATTTTTGTTAAATGAACCATTTTTCTGGCTTGCGGTGAAATTTAAACGACTATAGCACTGACAACTACTTCTGCCATTAAACAATAAAACAATGGCGTTTTAAACCAAAGTAAACATTTTTTTGTTTTTTTTAACATATCAATAAAAAGAAATGCTTAAACAGTTTTTGCTTACTTTATCATTACCAAGACCTAAATTGGCAAGAAGTATTAAGACAGTGGTAGCGACTTTGGACAAATAAATAATTTTCTTTTCTAAATGTGAATTTTTGCATTTTACTTAACATTTCCGAAATAGTCAAAGATAGGTATATGATATTATATTTAAAAATGTCTAAAATGATCTAAGGAATCTAAAAATTAATTAATATACAGAGTGTTCTATTTAATATAAGCAAGTTGGTATTGGCCACCATTATCTGATAGACCCAGTATAAAAAAATTTTATGGAAAAAAATGCGCAACTATAAATACTAATCGACGTGTTCGACCGTTTTTACGAATACTCCCTTATTTATTTATTAGCTAATTTATTCCATTTGGCTGACACACGGTGTATGGAATCACCATGTATTTTAAACTAATAGCTATTTCATTTGAAAAAACTTGGTATTGTTGCTAAGATTAAAGGTTTTTATTGTAAATTAACAAACCGATAAAACAAACAGATAACACACCTCGGTACGTTATAAATTATTAGCTTTATTTGTACATTAAACAAAAATAAATAAACTTACTTTTGCGTTCAAAAACGAAAATATGCCTTATGCGTAGTTTAAGCTAGGTATCAGGAATTAGAAACGCTTACGAATAGACTAAGACAAAGTGGCCAAAAAGTAACAATGGCTCTCCATAATCGTTTCATTGGCCAATTAGCTACAAGAGATCCAACAATTTTTCACCCACAGCTTCAAAGGCAACTTTTGGAAGCTATAGGTGATAGTTACAGTAGACAGTTACGGGTTTCATAGTTATTCAGGCAGATCAATATTGATCGCTTAAACTGGAACATTAGAAATTGGCAAAATGTGCTATTTTCAGTCGAAACCAGGATTTTTGAAAAATCAGATGATCTGATTTGAAAAATCAGATGATCAGATGGTGACTTCCCAAAAACTTAGGTCGGTCAAACTAGTAGAACCCTTAACAATTTAAAAAACGTATAGCAGAACACAAACGAACTTTCAATATTAGAAAACATTCACTTTCTAGATGATAATCATTCTTTTAACGACCAATTTAAATTTTTTTTTTTTATATTGAAAATAAACTACTCAAGATTTCTTTATTAGAATCTATGGAGATTATTGAATAAAAAATTACATATATAATTCTAAATAACCAATTTAAGATAAACAGTTCTTACTTTCTCAACTTATTCAGTTAAAAACTGTAAATGTAGACGTAGTAAACATACATCACTTAAGGAAGACACTCTGCCGAAACAGCTGCAGTGAAAATAAATTGTAATACATTGTGTGAAAACGCAAAGGACAAGAGTTTTCAGTGTATTATAGATAAAACAAACTTCCATAAAGTAATGGTCCAATCCATCACTTATCTAAGTTTCTTGTTCTGTAACGTTTACGAAGTTTTCGATCATTTTCTGGATATCTAGAGTATGTTTCAACTGTAGTGGCGGAAATTTCCAGGAACAGTAAACCTTTACCAAACAAAGTAGTGGCGTTCCAAAAAATACTTATGATTTAAATCAAATTGTTAAAGATAGGTACACACAATTTATTAAACAATGATATTAGATTATATTTTTGGCAATATTGTACTACATTTTAATACATAGTATTATAATATATCACATACATATATTGTCTGTTAGGGTGTCCTGGAAAATCGCTTTTTGTTTTTGTTAAATACAAGACCTCTTGAAATTGGGGTAATTGCTCGTAAATTATCACAATAATTAAAAAAAATATATAACAATATATCTTTAGGGTTCTACTGAACTTTAAAGTTTTGAAAAATTGTCTTTTATGGTAATATTTCACTATACTTAATTTCGCTTCCTGAACTAAATACAAAACATTTATTAATGCAACACCTCTTAAAATGTATGTAATTGCCAATAGATTATCACAGTATTTTAAAAAATAAAATAAATGTATATCTTAAGGGTTCTACCGATCTTAAAAGTTTGGAAAAATTGTCATTTTTTTGATAATATTTTTTGGCTCCTGAACTAAAATAAATTGAGATTGTACTGTACTATTGTATAATACTGCGTCGTATTATACATTCCGTTAAAGTTTAGAAAATTCTGTGAACTCTGGTTACTTCAGATCTGCTTTCATGGTAGGAGAAAGACGAGTAGAAGGAAAAGGTGGCTCGGTGTGGTCGACACATCGTTCGACGTTCAACATCATTACAGTTGCGTTTGTTCTAGCGTCAAAAGCTGATTTTGTGAGTTTTAAATCATGAGTTCTAGGCGTAGTGAGACTACTTGTTCTATAATGGGACCTTACAAAGAACTTAAAGATCGACAGCTACCAACTACAAGAGATGTTATGAAAAGTATTTTATTTGTGAAGAACGATGCCATTGTTTTTGAAGAAGTTATCAATATTTGGACAAAAGTTTCGATTTCAATCGTAACTAAAGAACGGATTATTCAGTTACTTAAATATTATTTCGAAAAGTACCTCAGTTTGAAAAGACACCACAAAAGCAAACGAAATAACAGTTTTGAAAAGAAAGTGAAGTATTTTGTAGAGTCAGCTGAAAAGCTCTTCGACGTTGCTGCTTGTAAATGTATTTATATTGAATCTTGTTCATGTTTAAAACATAAAAAAGTTCCCATCAATGATAGAGACTTTCTGTGGGATCAAAAAAATGACGAGAAAATGGTTATAGGCGGTGTTGATAAGAAAAAAACTGCCAGCTTCTTAAACGACAGCAGAGAAAAATAGAAGAATCAATGAGGGCAACAAAAATCTATATCATTCTATATCAGCAAATTGTGATGAAGAAGCCTGAATCTTTCTCAACAGAGACACCGTCGACTTCCACGTTTAATAGAAATACGTTGCGGTTTCCAACAGTTCCTAAAGTCAGTGATAGATACGGTTTATCGATGCGATCTGTTGCTGCTGTTGCTTCTGTCGTTTTGGTTGTCGTGGGTTTGATTTCTACCGAAGATCTGACACTGGTTATTGATAAAAACAAAATCCACAGAGCTGTATGTAAAGCCCGAAGAGATGCTTCAAAATATGTTGCAGGTATTGTTGTAAATAGCATTTACTTTGATGGACGAAAGGACAAGACCCTGATAAATGAGAAAATAGGGAATCGTTACCATCGCAAAGAGATTTTGGAAGAACACATCTTATTGTTATCAGAACCCGGATCAATTTATTTGGGACATACAACGCCTAGTCGTGGCACTGCAAATAAAATTTTTACTTAGATCACAACTTTTTTTGAGGGTCGAAGTTTGAATTTAGATGATGTAATTTGCCTTGGATGTGATGGAACTGCAACTAATATTGGCTGGAGGGGTGGTATGATTCAATATTTAGAGGAGTATTTGAAGAGACCTATACAATGGTGCGTTTGTTTGCTTCATGCCAATGAGTTCACGTTTCGTCACTTGTTTCTGACCATAGATGGTTCTACTTCAGACTATATTCTAGAGAATACTCCGGACCTATTGGAAAACAGTTAGTTGCTTATGAAAATAAACCCACCGTGACTTTTTCTGCTGTGAATGGTAATTTGCCTGACTTGCCAAAAAATGTGGTCAATGAATTAAGTACAGATCAAAAATATCTATATAAAATATGTCAAGCAGTGTTAACCAGTTTCTGTACTCCTGAATTGGTAAACCGTCAACCTGGAAAAATGGCGCACTCCAGATGGCTTACCTGCTACTGCTAACCGTCTACTCGGACTTTATGTAAGTACGCTTAATCCATCAGAAAATTTACAATTGCTTGTAAACTATGTTATTATGTATATGCTCCGATGTGGTTCAGAATTAAGCAAAAAGCGTCTTTTAAGGATGGAGCGAAGAATAGTTTTTAACTAATTATGTACTCTCGATTTCTACCCGAAAATCTAAGATCTGCTGTGGATACCGTTATCGAAAGAAATGCCTTTTTTCCCACCCAGAAAACTAATCCAGACATATGCTCCAACGACTACCCACTCAAATAAGCAAATTTGGACAAATAAGAAATTTCTCAAATAAGAACAATTTTATGAGGACCTAAAAACAGCGTTACATGCCACACCTTCATATTCCAGAATAATTGGCGACTTTAATGAGAAAATGGAGTTTAAACAAGATGATTCAGAAGTAGCATTGGGTAAGTACGGCTATGAGGAAAAAAATGTACGAGGGCAAAGATTGCTGAACTTCTTAAACCAGAAAAATTTATCCATGACGAACTCTTTTTTTGATAAAAAGCCTTAGCGTAAATGGACATGGATTAGCAGAGATGGCAGTTTTAAAAATAAAAAAGATTATATCATAATAAACAGAAAAGAAATAATCAAAGACATCGAAGTATTTAACAATTTTTTTTAGGACGCGACCAAAGATTAATCCGAGCTAAGATACTAGTAAATGTCAAATTGTGAAAGAACCAATATGATCCTAAAAACAATAAAAAAGAAATGAATTCCCCCAGAAAGACGAAATTCCTACTTGCAAGACGAAATAGATGTAGATCAAGCAAATGATGGCATAATAAAGGCTCTAAAAGAAACGGATAGGTAGTGCTGCTCGACCGTTCTGACCCATAAAGAAAAACTAAGCCAAAATACCAAAGAACTAATAGGTAAAAGAAGACAGTTGACGGAAAAATACGGCTCCAACTACACAAAAATGAAGAAATTAAATAAAGATATCCACCGGTAAATCCGAAAAATTAATTAAAAGAGTAGTGATCGAAGCGATCAAACTAGGTGGGAATAAAATTATCCAGGCTTTGGCCAAGCTTTTCACCGAATACATTTACCAAGGAAGAACTCCTTCTCAATGGAATAATGCAGTCATTAATTTATTACACAAGCAAAGAGATATAACAGATATAAAAAACTACCGTCCTATCAGTTTGCATTCACACATATAAACTTTTTACAAAAATAATCAAAAAAAGACTGGACGCTAAATTAGACTTCTATCAGCCTAGAGAACAAGCTGGATTTAGATCGGGATACAGAACTAACGACCACTTACTAGTGATAAAGCACCTGATAGAGAAGTCTGCAGAATACAACAAACCATTGGCACTGATATTTGTCGACTATGAGAAAGCATTCGATACCATAAGCCATCAGAAAATGTTAAAAGCATTGACAGAATACCGAATAGACTATCCCTACACTAATATAATCAAATATGTCTACCAAAGTGCCACAGTTAGCGTAAGACTATCTGAACAAGAAACAAATAAATTCTTTATACAGCGAGGAGTACGGCAAGGAGACACAGTCTCTGCAAAGCTATTCACGACGCTTTTAGAACATACTTGTAGAAAGGCACATCTGAACGAGCATGGTATCAACATAACTGGAAAGAAGCTCAGTCATTTGAGATTTGCAGATGACTTGGTCCTTATAGCCGATCGTATGGATGATGCAATATTATTGTTTGAAAAATTATATCTCGCTTCCTTGGAGATCGGACGAAAGATTAATACAAACATGACGCAAATAATGACTATTCTGGTGTTAAATCGAAATATTGCTGTTGATGGAAGGGATATTGTAAAGACTACATCGTATAAGTACCTAGGACATAAAATTCGGTTGGGCAGAGATAACCAGACATGTGAGCTCCCACGTCGCGTAGGTTATTGGTAAATTAAGCTATGTATTTAAATCGGATCTACCCATATGCCTCAAAAGCAAAATCTTTGACCAATGTGTGTAACCTTTACCCACTTATGGAGCGGAAACATTAACACTCACAAAAGAAGAAAGTTGTTAATACGCATCAGTGACATTCAAAATCGACGGCCGCTTCAAACGTTGTTTCTAAGAGAACAGTTCATCCTATTTTTTTAACATTTTTTTTTTCATTTTTTATTTTGAACATTTTTTCTATGTCGTACAGATTCTTGGTAAATCTCGATATTTTGCGTCTTTACCCCCCTCCCTCTGCCCTTAATTTTGTAAATTGTCAATATTTACCGTACTGTTGCAACTCATACCATAACGCTGTATCATTTTTTTTCTGTATTGGTATAATAAACCTTCCGCTAATAACTCTAGTTATTGATGAAAATAAATAAAAAACAATATTTACTCCTTTGTCTAGTTTTTAGTAATTGGATTTTCTCTTAAGCTTAATTTCATATTTTCATTTTAGTTTATAACAATGGGAAATGCTTCAGTAAAGCAGGACCGCAAAAGCACTTTAAAAAGTTCCGTTGAAAAAGTTTTCTGAATGTGACGGTACAATATGGCTCACTGTAATTTGCATGAGAGATGTGTGCTATTCAGGTATTTTCTATTCACACTTTCAACGAAATTATGCGTTCATTATTAAGGACTGATTATACGATGAATGCGCTTAATATTGAGCCAACGGGAAATGTGAAACATTTTTACTTTATTAAAAAAGAATAATGGGAGCTTGGGTACTGTTTAAAAAACTTTATAACATTTTAGAACCAACTAATAATTTAATAAACAATATTATATTAAAAACTTGTCAACTAGATTTCAGATAATATTTATATCCGATTGTCATTTTTTACAATCACCTTGAAAAAAAAAAATCCTGGATTATCGTCAATAAAAGTAGGATTAATAGCAATTACTATAGGTCACTAAATGACCGTTTTGAATTGTTATTTTTTTCGTCAGGACTTATTGGCTTTAAAATACAAGAAACTAAACTGACGAACTACATGAAAATAAAGTTTCCTGGCTACAACATCTACAGAAACTACCATAGAGCAAGGTCAGGAGAGACTGCTCTCCTAGTGAGAAGAGAAATACCGCATATTAGAATACACATACCAGCACCAAACACTATAGAAGAAACTACAATCAAAGTACAAATGAGGCAAGGAGAAATTAGGATCACCTTCCCATACCTAAGGCTACGAGATCCAATAAACGACGATGATCTAAATGCGTTCCTGAATATAGAAGAGCCGTCCATAATAATAGGAGACCTAAACGCAAGATCCCTAAACTGGAATGATAGAGCTACAAATAGAAATGGAAGATTACTAAACAGCTATCTAGCAAACAACGACGATACCATGGTAATAGGGCCCATCGAACCAGCCCATTTCCAAGCAGATGCTCAACCCACCCATTTAGACATAGTAGTAGCTAAAAACCTAGAACCACAGACAGATATCCGAACATTAAATGAAGGATCTGTAGACCACAACCTCATATTACTAGAAATAGTAGCATGGGAAGAAAATGGCACAACAAAAAGAAAAAGGAAGAAAACAAAGTGAGGGAGCCAAAAAGAAAGTCATTAGAACAAGAAACCAGGAACCAGGAACCAAAAACAGAGCAAACCGTCTAAACAGAGAGGTGAAAACGGCATTGGTAGAACGCAGAAGCCGAAGGTGGGACAACTAAGTACAAGAAATGGATGAACAGGGTCCAAATATGCAAAATATTTGGACACTTCAAAGAACATTAGGGAACGACAGAAAACCCATCCTCCCATTACATGGAGAAAATGACATCGTCTACACCATTGAAGAAAAAGCCGAGGTGAGGAGGAGAACTCTTTAGGTGCTTCTGTAATACTTCCACTCTTTCGTTTCTTTAAAAGTCTATAAATAGTTCCTTCTTCTCCAATGCCGGTCATATCTGGACACTTCGAAGCTATACCCCGAATAGTTCCTGTAAAATGTTTATGTACAAGAGCATCATGTACATTTAACACTACATAGTTTACTTATTAATATAGCTTTTTATAATATAACTAACAATTATGCGTGTTGTAATCACAGGACTTTACAAACATAACCTGTTTCTCTTAACTAAAATGATTCACAATCTGCAAGATACGTTCTGAAGCTTGGAAATTTTAATCCTTTCTAAGAAAGTTTACGGCTTATAAATTGACCTCCTCCATTTTGAAATTGTAAATATTTTGTACCTGTAGAGATTACGTACTTATATCAGTTGTTGATTGACTACAAAATTTAAGACAAAAATTGAAATAAATTGGTATAATTGAATATTTTAGGTAAAACCCAATTTTCAGAACAATGCTGAATATTTTATTTTAGGAAATGTCCGTCAATGTTTTGTGACATTGCATTGGGCTTTATCTCATGTGCAATAAAATAAAATCTCATGAAAAGAATGTTCTTATTTGTTAAATTCCAAATCGATCATTTCAAAGTGAAATTATCAAATAATGAAGCACTTCTCGGGGAATACTCATAAATACTTTTTGAAAGTGTTTAAAAAAAGCTTTATTTTTGTTTTTTTTTTTTAGTTTTTAGCATCAAAACTAAGCATGTTTATGAAGTTGGTCTCTTTTTTCCGTAAAAACATCGTAAAAGTTACCCCCCTAATTAGCACCAAAAATGAAATTAATCATTACTGCTTTACAATGTACTTTATTTATATATTGTTTATATGATCTGTAAGTTTAGCCGGTTCAAAGTGCTTATTTTTGAAAAAAAATGATTTTAAAGTAAAAAAAATTAAAATTTTGACAAAAATGCCCTTTTTTTAAAATAACAAAAAGTATTAGTGAATTAAAAAATGTTAAAGAGTAAAAAAATATAGGTATTGCGTTTCTGAACATTCTCGCTTTTTTTTTGGTTTTCTGTAAGATAAAAATTGGTTAAGATAAAATATGGCTGTTTAAAATTTGTATACACTCGTGATTAGTGAATTTTAAGCCCTTTCAAGTATAACTCTTTCAAAAATAAAGGTTTAGAAAAATTAAAATAAGTTAAATGTTCTGAAAGGCAGGTCTATTTCTCCTGTTACTTTGGCCGATATAAAATACCTTACAAGAAGCACAACCTTTCTACAATAGGGTGGATCGACAATCGCAAATTTTTTAAAAAATTGACAAATTGATTTGGAATACCCACCAAAAGTTACCTTTTCCTGGCCTGGTCCTGGCGTTCCTGGTTTGTTTAGTCTATTCTTATCTACGGGGGTGCTGCGACTCTCAGTAATGTTTGTAACTCCGCACGTCGCGCACGTACATTAATTTGCACTTAGTCGTGAAAATTGAACAGTTCTGTGGTTTTCGGCGATTGTATCATAAAATAGGAGTTATACTAGGCAATACACTGAGTATCCGTTAACTGGTGTCCCTGCAGATTTTACAAGTAACTTACTTCATTCTAAAGCTGATAATTCACAGTGTTATTTATAGACAAAGTATAATTTAAAATCCTCAAACTCAGAGAAGGAGCCAATGGTTTTTGAGATGTCTGACAAAATTTTAAGTATGTGACAGAAAGCTTCAATTCCTACCATAACAAGAAAACGTGTTTTACAATTATTAAAAACTCATCAGGACAAGTATTTAAAACTTTTGAGGTATCCGGAAGTAAAGAAAAATGATAGTTACAAAATACGTGTCCCGGAATTTTAAACTGAGAACACTCGTCTGTTTGATATCAAGGCTTGAAAATGGTAAATATTTGTACAATCTTCTTGCAACAAGGAAACAAGGTACCTACAAAATAAACGAAAGTTTTTACTAGATCAAAGATGACCTAGAGAATAATTATTGGAAATATCGAGTTAAAGAAAACCTTAAAGCTAACAAATAAGGCCAGAAGAATGAAAAAAGAGATGCAAAGAAAAGAACTACAACAATCCGTTTAACATGAAAGCACCATTAACTTATCAAGAAAGCAAAAGCTAGAAACTGATATAGAATTACATCATGAATTGCCTTCCACTTTGCCTGCCAATCTCAATACAGAAATGCAGTGTACACAAAATTGTTTCAAAAGTCCTACCTTGGTAAAAGTCTGTGACTGCTGTGAACTATCGGAGAGATCTGCAACAGCTGTGGCAACGGCAGTGCTACACCTTGGAATTGTTACCGACGCTAACACAAAGAACGTAATAGACTGATAAGAGCAAGAGACCAATCAAGAAAAGCTTTTATGCAAAACTCCTCTGAAACTTTGAAGGCCCTATATTTTGATGGACGGAAAGATAAAACCTTCGTTCTAGAAAATATTGAAGGTAAGCCCCACAGAAGAACCGCACTCGAAGAGCATGTTTTATTAGTTCAAGAGCCAGGCTCTATATTTTAAGGTCACAGAGTAGGGGAAGTGCGGGAACAGTGTTACAAAGGGAACAGTGTTACATTTGCTTTCTGTTCCACCTCTTGGTAGATAGGCGAACTACATGTACCGTAACCTCATTAAAGGTCGGATGCCTTCCATAAATCAGTTATCGTAGTTGAATACAAGTGTTTTGTAGTCACATATTTTCATAACAGTTTTTATACCTGTGAAAAGTAAAATTTTTAAGATCTAAGTGTATTAGTATATGGGTAAGTAGGTTAGTAATTCATTAATTTTATATTATGGATGGAAAGTAAATATATTTCTATTGGATTTACACTTAAAACCATAACCTATATTTCATTACCGCGCTAAAAATTTAGTTCTATGTGCATTGGCGTTCAAAAGTGAACAGTGTTACAGGGTACACTGTTACAAAAATTCTTGTAACACTGTACCCCTAGTAAAACAATTAATTATAAATTTCTTGATTACAAATTTATTTTAGTGAGAAAATGCCACGTAAAAGCAAAGGTGTAAGAACCCTCTTAAAAACCGATGAGAAGATTCTCAAAAAAACTGTTCTTGATGTGCTTCAAAATAAAATAAGCATTAGAGGAGCAGCGAAAAAATACAAATTATGTCACATGACGTTAAAACGTTACATAAATAAATACAAAAATTCAGAAAATCCTCAATCAATAAAATTTGAACCAAATTACAAAATAAATCAAATTTTTTCCAAAGAGTTGGAAGATGAACTCGAATCATATTTAATAACTTCTTCTTCTTCTTCTTTAGATGCAAATCCACTAATGGATGTTAGCGATTACATTTTCCAATAATTCTCTATTTCTTGCAATATGTATCAGAGATTGTATGTCGTTAATCCCTGTCCATTGCCTTATGTTTCGGAGCCAGGACATTTTCTTGCGTCCCATTCCTCTCTTGCCTTCAATTTTACCCTCGATTATAAGTTGGAGGAACTGGTATTTTTCATTTCGCATGATGTGACCTAGATACGCCGTTTTCCTTTTCTTGATGGTTTCGAAAAGTTGGCGTTCTTGGTTTATTCTTTTAAGGACATCTATATTTGGGATTTTCGCTGTCCATGGTATTTTTAGGATACGGCGATAGAGCCACATTTCGAAAGCTTCTAATCTGTTTATATCCCTCGTTTTGAGTGTCCAGCCCTCTACGCCATATAGCAGCACTGACCACACGTAGCACTTAGTAAACCTTAGTCTCAGTTGATGATCGAACTCTGAACAAGTCAGTACCTTCTTGAATTTTACGAAAGCTTGTCGAGCTTGCTCAATGCGACATTTTACTTCCCTGTCCGATGCCCAGTCTTCAAAAAGCCACGATCCCAGGTATTTAAATTTACTCACTCTTTCAATGGACTTAGTATTCAGTGTTATGGTGGAGTTTTCAAGTGCATCCCAGTTTCTGGAGATGATCATAAATTTGGTTTTTTTGGTATTAATCTCTAATCCCATTCGCTTACTGTATTCTCCGATTATAGTGACAAGTTGTTGAAGATCGACTATGTTGTCACAAATTAAGACACCATCATCAGCATATCGTATGTTGTTGATCAGTACTCCATTCACTTTGATTCCCATCTTTGCATCCTCCAGAGACTCTTGAAATATGGCTTCCGAATAAATGTTAAATAAAAGAGGGGAAAGCACACATCCCTGTCGAACGCCCCTTCTTATATGTATGGGTTTGGATATAGAATTGTCTATTTTTAACTGTGCCGTTTGATGCCAGTACAAGTTTTCAATGCATCTTATGTCTTTTTGGTCTATATCAACTTTCTTGAGGATCTGCATTAACTTGTGGTGTTGGACACGATCAAACGCTTTTATAACAGCTATTTAATAGTATTAATTAATAATATTAACAGATATTTAATAACAGCAACTAAAATACATCATGGTTTGACCCGTAAAGATACCTTGGGACTAGCCTATCAATTGGCTGTAAGTAAATTGTTACAACAATTTAAATTTGTCTACTTGGAATTTTTATGTTTCAGGTTCGCAATGGCCTAAAAATCCCGAAAAACTGGGATACTAATAACTCAGCGGAAATAGACTGGTTAGTGGGATTTCGTAAGAGGCATCCCATATTGTCTCTCCGCAAACCTGAAGCAACAAGCTTTTCAAGAGCCACAAGCTTTAATCGGACTAATGTAAATGCTTTCTTCGAAAATTTAATCAAAGTATATGGAAAATTTGGAGATAGCATATCCCCCGATTTGATATATAATTTGGATGAAACTGCAATCACCACGGTACATAATCCACCGAATGTGCTGTCTGCTAAAGGACAAAAACAAGTTGGCCAGGTAACATCAGGCGAGAGAGGAGTGCTGATTACCGCTTGTTGTATTATGTTGTAGTTTTAATAGCCGATAATATCCAAGAACTAAATGATATGTTACAACAATTAAATGCAGTTTCAGGAGCGGTAGGCTTAAAAATGAACTACAATAAAACAAAAATACTGAGCCGAGACCAGACAAATATAACAATACAAAATCATACCATAGAAAATGTTGAACATTATGTATATCTAGGTCATGTTATCAAACTAGGAAAACCAAATCAAGATGCTGAAATTAAAAGAAGAACACAACTGGCATGGGGCGCTTTCGGCAAATTAGCATAAATCTTGAAAAACACCTTTATTCCTGTAAACTTAAAGAAAAAGGTGTATAACACATGCATACTACCAGTTTGTACTTACGGCTTGGAGACAGTAGCCCTTACCAAAAAATCTGCTAAAAAATTAGAAACAACGCAAAGAGCAATGGAACGAATCATGCTTGGAATATCACTAAGAGACAAGATTAGAAACACCGAGATAAGACGTAGAACGAAGATTAGGGATATTGTGGAAGAAATTGCAAAAATGAAATGGCGCTGGGCAGGTCACGTAGCCCGATATAATGACAACAGGTGGACACGGAGAATTCTAGAATGGAGACCAAGGACGAAAACAAGAAGCACGGGAAGACCTCAAAAAAGATGGGTAGATGACATAAGAACAGTGGATTAGATTGGCGCAAGATAGAGAAAGATGGAAGCAATTGGGAGAGACCTACATTCAGGAGTGGATGGAAAATGGTTGACAAAGAGTATTATCAATGCTGTTGGAAACACTGTTCCACTATTTTTAGTTTTCCCAAGGGTACATTTCAAATTCAAATGTTATTTGGTGCCCCTGCAGGCTCAAGTGGCAGTGCAACAAAGAGCGGTTGGATGAACGGGGAAATTTTTGTTGAGGTTCTGATCCATTTCCAAAGACATGTTAAGTGTTCAAAAGAAAACCCCGTGATACTAATTTTTGACAATCACGAATCGCATATCACAATTGGCTCTTTGGAATTTGCAAAACAAAGCGGGATAATTATGGTTACGTTGCCACCACATACAAGTGCGAAACTTCAACCTCTTGACAAAATTGTTTATAAAAGCTTAAAATCCAATTATAATTCTGCTTGCAACGACTGGATGATCTGCAACCATGGAAAAGTCATTTCCATCTATGATGTTGCTGCTCTATTTGGTAAAGCATTTCCTAAAGCATTCTCTATCTCAAACATAGTCAATGGGTTTTCTTCGACAGGCATATGGCCTTTAAATCGAAATATATTTACAGACGATGACTTTTTGTCATCCAGTGTGACAGACCGCTCTCTGGCTACAGCAACTTCATTGCAGACTTCAAACAGAGATCAACCTCAGCCTTCTACCTCGCCACAAGTTCCTTGTGACGTAGCATATGAGCATACATTACATGTAACAGATTCGAATCATGAGACTATAGTTTCAAAGTCTCTAACTAGTCCTTCCACTTCAACTCTTTCGCCTTCACCTCGCATTGTAATACCTTCATCTACCCCTCCTAGGAATATACAGCACCAACAAGAAGAGAGACCCTCTATGTCAAGTGTATTGGTCAAACAAACAACTTTAATTTCACCTGAACTCGTTAGACCCTTTCCAAAAGCCAAACCACCACCAAGGAAAACAAACATCACAGGAAGGAAAAAAGGAAAATTAATGGTGCTAACAGACACTCCTATTAAGGACGAATTAGTAAATAAATTATTGGAACGAAGTAGAAAGAAAGCGAAGGCTGTAAAGAAAAAAATCATTAAGGAGAAAAAATATGCCGAGAGTTCTGAGGAATCAGAAGGCGAAGTTCCTTATGCTGAAAGTAATGCTAGTAACAATTTGGAAGGCGAAGAAATGGAAATGGATTATTCATCAGTTTCAGTTGGCGATTATGTGCTTGTTGCTGAAGGGGAGCCTAAAAGTAATATTTTTTCGGTGGGTTTAGTCGAGGAGGAACTGGAGGAAGAATATGTGATTGTCTACATAAAGAGAATTAAACCTCTGTTTAAATTTGTAAAAATTGAACAATCCTACACTTTTCGTAAGGAATATATTATACACAAATTACCACCACCAGTTGCTGCAGGTGGAACAAACCGGACATCTGAGATGCTGGTTTTTAATATCGATTTAACAAAATTTAAAAATTCACTTGAATAGGTTTTATCAAATTTACTTTTTCTCTATGTTGAATATCTTGATAATTTTGACATTTAGGCCTTATGTTCATAGTTTTAATTAACAATACATATTTTCCTAATCATTTATGTATTTAATTTCTCCTTTCTCATGTTTTTTATGCCTTGTAACACTGTTCCATGTACATTGTAACACTGTACACTACCGCAGGGTACAGTGTTACAAATGACAAATTTTCAAAGTCATGCTATACTTTCATACCTTATTCTTGTAATGTTATAATACTTTATCAAAAAACAAAGTAAACTATATACTATCATATAATGATAAAAATAAACTTAAAATATTCATGTCCATCAACTTTGTGACGAATTAAAAAAGTTGTAACACTGTTCCCGCACTTCCCCTACCCCTTTCTGGATCGGCTCTAAGCGTTTGTCAAAGTATTATTAACTTTTTAGAGAAATATTAAACCGAAGCCCTGGAAAGTTGAATTATTCTCGATGGCTCACATTGGCAAAAAATATTCTGCGTCTTTATGTTAGTACTGAAAATCCAACATCAGAATTAATGGAACCTTTATTATCAGAGTTTACTCCTTTATGGTTTCAGATTAAATGCAACTCATCATGTGTAAATGGTGCAAAGCATGTTTTACAAACAGTATAACGTTGTCGATATCTAGAGCGAAATTCAAAAGTTTTATATATTGATATTAAACTAGCCTTTGATAGATGGCGCTACGTAATACCGAATTGGTTTCGGTGTTGACATTTGTCATTCATGACATGACGTCTGTCAAAATTTTAAGTTTTATAAACAATTAGTTTGGTTTTTACAGCCGTCAAAAGCAAGCAAATTTTGTGTTTTCGGTAAAGCGTCCACAAAAAGGGTAAAACGAATGTGCAAATCAAAGCTGACCTGGACGAAGTTTATGGTGAGGTTGCACCTTCGTTAGCAACAGTAAATTTTTTCGAAAGCTGAATTTGTTCGTGGTCGTACGAGTGTTTTTGATGATGAGCGTCCCGGGAGGCCAAATGAAATCACCACGCCGGAAATGATTAACAAAGTCCATTAAATGATTATGACAGATCGTCGAATTAAGCACCGCGAGTTAATAGAGATCCTAAACCTATACTACGACCTTGTACACAACATCATTCACCATCATTTTTACATGAAAAAGCTATCCGCGCGATGGGTGCCGCGTTTGCTGACAATCGATCAAATGCAAAAACATATGACCACTACTGAGACGCTTTTGGCGATGATGCGGCCCAATCCGAAGGATTTTTATTCGCCGATTTATCACCGTTAATGAAATCTGGGTGCATTATTACACACCGGAAACCAAAGAACAGTCAAAACAGGCAAAGGGCCGCCGAAGAAGGCAAAGAGTGCACATTCGGTCGGCAAAGTGATGGCGACTGTTTTCTGGGATGCGAAGGGCATGATCCACATCGACTACTTGGAAAAAGTAAAAACAATCAATGGTGAGTACTACGCAGCATTATTGGATCGATTCGATGCCGAATTGCGTCGAAAACGCCCCGGTTTGGAAAGCAAAAAAGTCTTTCACCAAAACAATGCACCGGCTCACCGATCGGCCGTCGCCATGTCAAATTGGGCTATAAATTGGTTAAACACCCACCGTATTCCCCAGATCTTGCCGTCACCAATTTTTTCCTTTCACCATCTTTGATGTCATTGTTAGTTGTGTCACTTTTTTATATCAACTAATTATAGCAGCGTCTCTTTTTGTTACGAAGAAAGCGAGTGGGAAGTCTCAATGTGCTAGAGACAGATTGAATATCCGCAAAAGATATCGTCACTGCCCGTTGCTGGCATGCTTAGTCTGTGTTACTATATACGTCTACGATGACTCCAGCTATGATCCCAACATATCTAACCGAAATAGGACTCATAAGAGTACAATTTAATATTTTTTTGAGTTTTTTATTAACCCATTATTCTTCTTCTTTTCTTATGTAGACATGGCTGTCTGTTTTTTAATGTGCTTCTAATAAGTTGTCGTTCCATCGTTTTCGTGGTCTTCCTACTGATCGTCTTCTTATTGGGGAACCGTCTCTTCCCGTCTTTACTACTATATTTGTTGTCATTCGGCTTATACGATCGTTCCATTCTACTCTTCTATTTCTTCTCTGATTCTTGATGTTCTCCACCTTGCATCTACGTCGTATATCTGTACTTCTAGCTATGTCCCATAGTGTCTTACCATCAATTTTTCTAAGTGTTTTCATCTTGCTATTTCTAACATCCTTTTTGCCCTTTCTGTGTTAGGTAGTGTTTCTGCCGCGCACGTCTTTATTGAAGCTAACCTAACCCATTATTAAAGTACGTTACCGGGTGTGGCATAATTTATGTCGTGCGGTTAAGTAGACTATTTTTTTATAAGAATACTCTATCAAAATTAAAAAGTCAATTTTTTTATTGTTCAATAATCTATTTAGTAAAAAAATAACAAAGTAATAACAAAAAACAATAACAAGTTCAGATTTTTAAATTCTGAAATGGCATTCATAGAACTAGTTAAGCAAACTAAAACCTAGAATATATTCATCAGTCGTAGACTAAAAACAGTCTTTACCATTTCTTGTGGCCACTCGTGTGCAAGACATGCTTATATACAGGAACATGAACGGGGTAAGGTTTATCAAAGTACTCGATATGATGTTTTTCTATTTCGATTTTCACTGGTTTTTCTACGTAAACGGGAACCAACTTTTCTACTTGAATGGGTACTCTCTTTTCAATTTCTTGTGGTACTAGTTTATAAATTGGTACTGCAATTGGATGTGGAACAGGAACATGTACTGCATAAGGTTGTGGAACTGGTACTTTAATGATTTGTGGTGTGGGAACGCCGACTGGATGAGGTACTGGCACGCCGATTTTCTTAACTACGGTTACTGGTACTTCTTTAGTTTTTTCAATAGTGTGAGTTGGAATGTGATCGTGTTGCACTTCGACTTGAGGGTGTAGATCTGCACCTCCTATATCATGACCACCCTCATGACCACCATCGTGTCCTCCTATGTTAATTCCATGGGATATAAGGCTGCCAAGGTTTCCAAGGTTTTCCAAAGCTGCATGACTTTGCTGAGCTCCACCATCGTGGCCTGCTTCGCCAGAGTATCCTGTCCAGCCTTGCTGATCACCGTATCCGTGGTCACCACCATAATCACCTAAAAATAGGATTTTTTAATAGTATTATTATAAAAAAAATATGAAATAAATAAAATGACTTGTTTAAAGAAAATTTTAAACTAAAACTAGTAATAAAAATAAGTATATCGACCAAATTAGCGTTAATCGAAAATAGCGATGCACAATGGAGATTTTAATATGTTTTGTTTTATTAAAATTAAAATAATTCAAACTCTATCGACTGTGGATAAAACGGCGCAGTTTCTAGAGCTGCTAGTTTTTGTTCAGAATTAATTCTTATTTTAGCCGCTTCGATGAAGCACCTGCAAAATGTGGAATGACAAGATTGCCAGGTACACGTTTATTGATTTAATGCGCTATTAAACGTCTTTAGTTTACGTCACTATACTGTGCATTTTATAAAATTGTTTGTCAATATCTACCGGAAATCCGGATTCTAAAGATCCTCATTTCTCTTTGAAATTGAGAATCTGCATTTCATTGACTCTGAACTTAGAGGTAAAACGCTTTTCTGTGTTTAATTCAGTGCTAAGTGCTGAAATTTCATCGCTGGTTCAAAGTGATTGTAAAAGTGATGACGGTGAACAAAAATAAACAGTTGTAAAAAAAAATAGTTGTCAAAAACCAGTAAGAGATGAAATTAAGTGGAAGATGAATATTACTAACAACAGACAAAGGAAAAGCGAAAATAAATATCTAAAATGTAAAAGAAAAGCTTGGAAATACAGTAACTGTCAAATCAAATGTTTTTAAAAAATATACGATACTGCTACGGAAGATATTTTGATATTATTTATCAAAATTGGTAACAAAGAAAAACAGGATGTATTTCTAGAAAGTAAAATAGTTATAAAAACGTTGTTGTTCGTGTGAATACAATATAATAGTTAGCACGACTTTGTAGAACAGAGTTTATAGAAATGGTTTTTCTTTATTATATGGTGTTACTACGGTGTTATATCTTTCCTATATTGTTGTACGGAGTTGAGTCGTGGACTCTCACAGACGCTACCTACAAGAAAATTAAGGCTTTTGAAATGTGGTTCTATCGTCGTATCCTGAAGATATCCTATATCGATCACGTTACTAACCAAAATGTTTTATTAAAAATGCAAATGGAAAAGGGTTGTTAACTCCAATAGAAACAACCAAAATCGAATACCTTATTCACATTATGAGGAACAACGAAAGATATGGCTTGCTGCAATTAATTCTGCAAGGAAAAGTAGAAGGAAAACGAGGAATAGGAAGGTGAAGGATTTTCTGGCTAAAAAATCAACATAAGTGGTTCAACACAACAACTGCAAATCTTTTCAGAGCCGTAGTTTGCAAAATACGGATTGCCATGATAGTCGCCGACATCCGAAATGCATAGGCACCACAAGAAGAAGAACATAATATGTCGTTAGTTAGAAAATAGTAGCACTTATTATAAATCACTTTAAAAATTACGTTCGTCATTTTCAAAAATATTTTTGCACTATACCTAGTTACCCTAAAAATAAAAATAAGTGTTATTTGTCACCCTGACTAAATATTTCACCTGATTACTTGTACCTGCATTTTTTTTGATAATCTGCGGTCAGATACTTGCCAGACTTGTGCTAGACTTGACAATTTCATGTCAGTGGAAAATGACAAAGAAGTAAAAAAGGAATCTAATAACTAATCATAGAAGTGCTTGATTCTATAACAAGCCAATTCAATAAAGTATTGATATATTTTCGTTGTATATAATCCACATGACCAACGGCATAAGGATTTAGAAGGTAAAGTGAAACCACTAACTTAAAGATCCCTACGGATATCCCCAAAATAATTATCTTATATGTCGAACAAAAATGAAGCAAAGGCCCTTAGTTCCGGGAGGAACTTAGGTGGTCCGAGGGTGCTAAGAATCCCCTGGGTTCGACTTTAAAATGTAATTTACAAAGTAGCGTCATGGAACGTCAATAGCTTGTGCATATCTGGAAAGTAACCTGCTCAAAGAAATGCGGCGCCTAGAAGTGAAAGCAATAAGTGAAGGTGAATTAAGGTGGTCTGGCTCATGTATTTCTTACAAAAACAACTTTACAGTGTACTATTATGGTAGCGAGACCACAGATAATTACCACAGACATGAAGTTGCAATAGTGCTGGATAATAGAATTGTAAGGTATGTTATAGGTTACATATCCATTTGAAACAGAATAATAATAGTGAAGTTAGCAAGTTTGGATGAACAACGCATACCAAAAGAAATATTCAAATGGCAACCAGAAGGAAAGAGAAAACGAGGTAGACTGAGAAAAAGTTAGAGCGAAGGAATAAATAAAGAACTGAGAGAGAGAGGGCCATAGAAGAAGACCTATGGAACAACCGGACTAAGTGGCGACTGGAAGTCGAAAAACGGCGGAGAACGTTATAAAACGATAAGTAGTAGTAGTAATAGTAGAAAGCTAATATTTAACCTATTAATTTTAACCGCATCCAAGTTTACGCAGCTACAGCTGCTGATAAACCTTGAAACTAAAGTTTTAAATTTCTACAAAGACATAAATAAAGAATTAAAGGTCATAAAAAAACTACATCAACACCGTAATGGACGACTTTAACGCCAAAGTCGGTAAGACTAGATCTGGTAACGGGGTAGATAACTTCGGTCTGTGTATTAAAAATGAGCGAGGAGAGTTACTAATTAAATTTTGTAAAGAACATGATTTCGTCTGATTGATTAAACATTTCGTCATATCCAATACGTGATATCAGCTCCCACCAAGAATATTGTATACATGGCGAGCACTAGCGGATGGTACAGGTCGTTTGATATAATATCAAATTGATTACATCTTGATAAACAAAAGATTCTGCAACTATATAAAAAGAGTGGCCACTTATCCTAGTGCGAACATTTCGTCTGACCACAACCCCCAATCGCGAATGTAAGGCTTGGATTGGCAAATATTGGCAAAAGGAACATCTAACAAAAAATACATAAACACGAGAAAACTAATGAGCAATGAAGAGCTTAGAACTACATACAGTAAGCTCAACGAGAACTTAAGAAACATACAAGTAAATTGAGTAGAAAATATCTGTGAGAAAATAAAAATGGCTATAGCCAATGCCGATGAAGTTAAATAAGAAATACATAAGAACCAACAGAAATACAAGGAGACCAAACATACGATAAGGGTAAGAATTAAAACCGCAAAGGAAAGCTGGATGTGAAGCTGGTTGTGAAGAATTTAAACCACTAACAGACAGGGGATAGCTTTGGACTATATAAAAAGGTTAAAGACATTTCAAGTATATACAAGATATACTATAAGACTCAACTAAAGAATGATCAAGGAGACTACGTACATACCCAGCAAGAACTAGCTAAAATCTGGAGAGACTTTGCTTTAAGCCTCCTTATGGATAATAAACCTAATCTGTCAACTACTAACTTACCCATGGAAAATTTATCCAGCCCTCCCATTTGTAATGAGGTCGAGTAAGCTAAACAAGTAGCAAAGTTGGGCAAGGCCTCTGCATCGGATGGCATTACTACGAAGCCATAAATAAGTTGAAAGGTGAGAAAATCGACACAATATGATAACAATTTTCAATGCCATATTTAAGACCGGCCACATTCCAATGGATTGGCTTTATTCAACTTTATAATGATCGCTTAAGCACAAAGAGCGGAACAATGCAAAAACCACAGACTGATCAGTTTAATAAGCCATTTGTTTATTAAACTGATTATTTTTAAGTATTTCTTTTCATCCCACACAATACTGTTCAGAAAGCTGGAAGAGCTAAGCGGCGAGACACAATTTGATTTCAAAAGCGAACTGGGTACACGTGAAGCAGCTTGCTAAGAATATGCTTGTACAAAACTGCATAGACCAACGAAAGGATATATTTATCACATTTCTCGATTATGAATAGCATTTGAAATTGTAAAACACGATGCAATGATAAAAATGCTACACAACGTCAACATTGACGAGAAAGATATAAGAGTTTTTCAAAATCTCTATTGAAATCAAATAGTAAAGCTGAACAAATTAACGAGCACAGAGGAATTTGAAATTTTAAAAGGGGGCGATAAGAAAATAAATACTGTAGAAAAAGCATAGGGCTTGAAGATAATTGCTGGAAAAGCCTAAATGTGACATTAAGAAAAACGCACTTTTATTAGTACAACTGCAAGTAGCAACTGCTTCCATTGAGCAAGTGAAAACATTCAAATTCTAGGAGGTGATGGTGAATGGCCAATGGGATCCTTAACAAGAAATAAAATTCCGTACCGAAAAAACAAGACAAACTTTTATTAAATTTAAACCGCTAGTATGTAACGGCATGAAGTTAGTTGAAGGCCTTCGAAATAAGGAACTTCGTGCCTAGATGATTTATTTAATTACCTTTGCTACAATAAGTTTCATATTTAAGAATAGAAAACGAAAAGTCTATATTAACTGCTTATTACAAGAGACATGGACTAGAAACCATGATAAGAGAATTAGAAATGAAACTGAAAGTAACTTAGAGGTCAATAGAATGAGCATTATTCGAAATAGAGAATTAAGGATAATTGTCGCTCCAGAAAACCATAACAAAACTGGTAACAATAAGGAAGAGGTCTTAATGTTATGTATATTTACCTCCTCCGTGTTGGCCTCCTGCCGCTTGTTGACTTATTTGAGCTTCATGGTCTGCGATATCATTGGATCCGTAATCAGAATGTTCTTGATGGTTAAAAGTTTCTTGCTTTTCCTGATCGTAGTTTTGTTGATTGGTGAAGTTCGGATCGGAAATTACTCCTGCCAAGCTTGTTTGTACAGCTAAAGCCAGTAGAAAAATGGGTACCTGAAAAAATGATAGTGGGCCTTAATTATTATTTCTAAATTAATTTTTTTTAGAAATTCGTAAATGAAAAATATATTCATCTAAAATTTGTGTACGTAATAGAAGTTATTTTATTACAACGCAAAGTTAAAGCTCAAATGAGTGTAAGTAAAATTATAGAAATAGAAAAGCAAGTATGCGCTATGTGTTGTAATAAAGTCGCTATAAAGGCACCTTAGCGTGAAAAGTATCCCTATATTATGCAATCCCTTATTGGTTCTAAATATTTACTTTAAGTTGGTTAGGGCACTGAATGTAACAAATGAAAGTATGGTTTCCTGTCAATCTACTGACTGTTGTGATATATATATATATATATATATATATATATATATATATATATATATATATATATATATATATATATATATATATATATATATATATATATATATATATATGTTCCAAACGAGTCACAAGTACTTCTTTTTTCTTTTTTCTTATATATATATATATATACATATAATCGAACACCTCTCTACCCTAAGGTGTGAGGTAAATACAAATACAGGTTACAGATATACATTACATCTCAAATCCAACGAAAATACAGAATTTTTTTTTTTTTTTTTTTTTTTATTCTGTGCACGAATTTTGTCCATTCTTTCTTGTTTTTTGCCTTATTTTGAGCTTCTGACCATTCCATTCCCCTACTTTTCAAAATCTGCCCTACTTAGTCATCCCAGGTTTTCCGTGGTCTGCCTCTGGTTTTAAACTTTTTCACTTTAGCCTTCCAGACTTGCTTAACGGGTCGGTTGTCGCTCATTCGGCACAGATGACCAAACCGTTTTATTTGTTGTGTTTCAATAGCGTGTAGTACAGATTCTATGCCCAGTTCTTCTCTAACATCTTCATTTCTTATTTTGTCTCGTCGTGTTATTCCTTTGACTCGTCTTAGATATTTCATATCAATGGCTTGTATCTTGCTTTTTAATTGCTTTGTTAAAACCCAGCTCTCGCTTCCATATATCAAGATTGGTCGGAATACTGTCTTATAAACTGTCATTTTGGTTCTTCTGCTGATTTCAGGTTTACCTATGAATGCTCTACTAAGATTATGGTACACTTTTGAAGCACTACTTATTCTTTCTGTTATTTCATTCTGCATGGTACCTTCTCTGTCTATTGTAACCCCTAGGTATTTGAATGCATCTACTTGTTCTATGAGTTGTTGGTTAATTTCTATGTTAACATTTCGGTTAGTTTTCGCTATTAGCATCACCTTGGTTTTCTTAACATTAATCTTCATGTTTCTAATTGCCAGCTCATTATTCCATCTATCTATATTTTTTTGGAGGTCTCTCTCGTTGGAAGCGCATAACATGAGATCATCTGCGAATGCACACTCAGCTATACCAACCGGTCGTAGTTTACTATATCCGATATGTACTTTGTGTATACTTGCTTTTGTTTCCTTAATTATGTCGTCAATAATCAATATGAACAGTGTGGGGCTCATAACACCTCCTTGTCTTAGACCCTCGTTTATTGCAAACATCTCTGATTCCAAGTTATCCTTACGCACATAACTCTTGTTATTTTGATACAGACTTTTGATAGCACCTGTTAGTTGATATTTCTATTTTGCAGACTTTTCCAAACTGCTTCCTGGGACACGCTGTCAAATGCTTTCTCAATATCTAGAAATGCCATATATATTTCTGTGTTCTTTATTCTAGCTTTCTCAATTATTTGTTTCAACGTAAATATATGGTCTTGCGTACTGTGTCCCTTCCTAAACCCACTTTGTTCTTCATCCAGATGTGGTTCAACGATGTGTCTTAATTTCTTTTCTAGGATGCTTTCATATATTTTGGAGACGATACTAAGTAGATTAATTCCTCTATAATTTTCACAAGAACTTGGGTCTCCTTTCTTAAAGATTGGTAGTATTATGCCAATTCTCCAATCTTCGGGGACTGTACATCGGTTCCAAGCCATGTTCATAATTTTGGTTAAAAATTCAACTCCTTTCGGTCCCATTGTCTTTAACATTTCAGAAGTGATTTTGTCATGACCAGCTGATTTACCTCTCTTTGTATTATTAATTGCTTCTTTGACTTCTTCTATTTGAATATCATTTTCTTGTCCATGTTCTCCTTCTACTTCTATCATTACAGTTTCCTCTTTCGGTTGTCTTGGTGTTAGGAGTTCGCTGAAGTATTGTCTCCATCTTTCCATAATCTCATTTGGTCTCATAATCAGTGTGCCGTCTTTACGTTTCACCTGTTTCATCGTTGTTTCTTTACCTTTTCTTAGCGTCTTTAGTGCCTTGTAAAACAATTTTTGGTTACCACGACTATCTGCCTCCATCTTCATTCCAAACTCATCCCAGGCTTTCTTCTTCTTCTTCAGTACCATTTCTTTCACCACCTTTCTTTGTCGTTTATATTATTCGTAACTATTTTCTGTTTTCTTGTTTAAGTATATTTTCCATTTCTGTTTTTTATATTTTATTTGGGCTTTTAATTCATCGTCCCACCATCGTGTTTGCTTCTTATTTCTGTTTACATGGTTTATTCCACACGTTTCTACATATCTACTGTTGTGATACTGATGTGATTCTGATTCTGATACTGATGATTGCCATTCAGCCAGTCGCAACTACTTTAAGTTCTTCCCAAAGGAAAGAAAAGTAAATAATTATCACAATGCATATTTGGTTATCAGTATCAGTAAAGGAACAAACATGGTTACTCGCTTCTCGTCTAGAGACCCATCAAGACATTAAATTAAAACATAAACTAGGCTGGGTTACGGATAGTAGGTTTAAACACATGGGATAAAACAAAAGTTACTATTTTAACTGGACTTACAAATTGAGGTTACTTTTCGAAATAAATTCTGTTACGTTATTATATACAATTCTGTTATTTAATGACAAAAGGTAACAAATATTATAGGGTGAAAAGATTTTATGTTTGATTAAATTTTTTATTAAGTCGTCAGTTAGTATAAAGTCGTCAGTATAAATTTTAACACTGATTTATTCTAGATCACCATTTTGTGGCTTATCATTATATAACAATAAGCCCTTCAATTAAACATTGACCATCTAGCCCAAGCGACCCTGATACTTCTTAGAATACTTCTCTGAGAAACTCAGAAAAAATTAAATAGAGTGATTGTAGATGGCAGTCGATTGGATCTCCCGTCGCTTGGTGACGAGCAAACTCACTAGTAATATTATAAATGTCTTTATTTGTTTTTTTTTGTATATTATACAAAATACTTATTGTACATATAAGTTTAGATTTTTGGATTTTGTCACGTCTAACGGCATTTCTTTTACAAGAAGCACGTATATCCTCTTCATATAATATTTATAATCACTGGACATTTTTGGAGATTTATGTTTAAGACTCTCAAACAGGAAAAAGCCCTCTTTCAAGAAAAAATCCTAAGAAAACTGATAATTGCTTTTCGCCGGTATAAATTTTGTTTTCTCTTTCACTTCCTGGGGTTGATGATCACATATTTGTCTTTTTGAGGGCCACGAGCTAAAAAAGCTATTATTTTTTCTGTGGGGCGTCTTAGAGATTTAGTCTGATCTGGTGTTTTACTAAATGGAAAGATTTTTGTAGGAAATTTCGGTAGAAAATGTACTAATTAGAGCTCTAAAAGATCTTGTTGTATATTAAATAATTCGTACATCCCATAAATAATTCTTTTCAATGCGTAGTTTATTATTAGACCTATTTGATTTATTTATGTAACTCATATTCATCAAAATTAGCATTACCGAATCTAATAATTTGACTTACTAAATTACTTATGTAAGACTATATGAATCATTAAATATATTTTTAAAGATTGATATCTGCAAACGGTACAAATTATTATTCACTGCATTCGAATGTTTATGATATTCTAAACAAAAACATTAATCCTTCTTAACAACCCAAAATTTTAGTCCTTTTGGTTTAAACTAATAAATGATCAGAATAAACGACAATTAATCTTTTACCGCATCCAACATTATCCGCATCCAACATCCAACATGTTCACATAGCGAAGAAGAAGTGGGCATATTCTACGAAGATGTTGCAATAGAAATTGTAATGAAAAACAGCTCAGGTGGTCAAAGAGAAGAAGATCGTACACAGAAACATTATAAAGGACTCGTTGCTTATAATCGGGCACTTCATTGGGGTGAGTAAGGATATTTAAAATTTCCCAAAAAAAAATGATAAATAAAAGACCTCAGACTGCAATATTTTAAAAACCCAAAAAAGCTTTTTGGTACATCTTATAATATATTACAAAACATAACATTCATAAAGTACATACAGAAAAGATTAGCATGGCCCCTACGCAAGGATGAAACGCAAAATCGTGAAGCGTTTTACATTTTTTCCAATTATTATAGAAATTAACAAAGGCATGGAAAGTAAAGATATCATAATAGATACAAAAACTAAATGGAATTTGAATAAAGCAGATTGGAGTCTATATCAAGAAGTTGCGAGTACATATTTCTCACAACACATTAGAAATAGCAATAACGAGGAACATAATTATAGCTTATTAATTAAAAGGATAAATAAGGCAGCCAATGCCTCTATACTCATTTACCAACCCTTTAAACTGAACAAAAAAACTCTTCTTTTACCATAGTGGAATCAAAGTTGCGAAGAGGTTATTAAAAAAAGAAAACAAATGCTCAACACGTATAAGCAACAAAGCACCAGGCAAAATTATGTGAAATGTAAAAACGAAATTTCAAAACCAAAAAAGTTTTTAAAATCTAAAGCTAAATTACATTGGCAGCTCTGGTGCAAAAACTTAAATAGAAAAACACCATTGACAAACATATGGACTCAGGCCAGAAAAATGAATAGGATCTATGGGCAAGGTTATACATCGGGGAATTATGAATGGCAATACCAATTTTTAGATAAAATTACACCAGCTAATGCTTTGGATGATACCTCACACATTTTCTCAAAACAAACACAAAATAACACCAACCATAAGATTTTTAGTCAACCAATTAGTTTACCAGAATTAAATTATCTCATAAAAAACAGAACCGAACAGAACAGAACAGAACTATGGACTCCAAAAGCATTTCCACTCAAGAAACATTCAAAGAAGAACTAAAATTATTATATACAAAACATTGCTGAGGCCGGTCCTCACATATGGAGCAGAAACATGGACTCTAACGCAGACAGATGAAAAACTTTTGGGAATATTTGAGCGTAAAATACTCTGCAAAATATTTGGAGCTATAAACGACCAAGGGCAGTGGCGCAGAAGATATAATTTTGAATTGTATCAGCTCTTTGATGAGCCAGATGTCATAACGTTCATTAAAATACAGCGACTTAGATGGGCTGGACACATAACACGAATGCCAGAAAACACGATTGCTAAAAAGCTAACCACAGGAACCCTGTAGGAAGAAGAAGCAAAGGCCGACCCCGAATTAGGTGGTTAGATGGAGTTGAAACCGACTTACGGATATTAAAAATCAGAAGATGGCAACATGTTGCCAGAAACCGAACAGAATGGCGACGAATCTTAGAGCAGGCCAAGATCCACAGAGAATTGTCGAGCCAAAAATGATGATGATGATGATAAAAAACAGAAAGAATACATCACCCGGATATGATGATATTAGGTATCCTATGATATTCCAATTACCAAACAATGCCAAGATGTTTTTAATCAAAATTCTAAATGATATCTGGATCAATGGGGAAAGTATAGAAGAATGGAAAAGGCTATTATAATACCAATACACAAACCAAACAAAGACCCCCACAATTGTGACTCATATAGACCTATTGCACTTATGCCATGTATACTCAAGGTTTTCGAAAGAATAATTAAAAACCGATTGGAATGGTGGTTAAATACAACCGTCGCTCTGCCAACTACACAATATGGTTTTAAAAAAGGTTTTGGCACCATAAATGCGGTGACACACTTAGTTACAGACATACAAATAGGCTTAACTGAAAACGAGTATAATGAAACGATGTTTCTAGATGGTAAAGGTGCCTACGACAATGCCAACTGGTTCATCTTACGGGAAAAAATGATGCAAATTACAAATCCCTCAAGAAGTTGCTAACACGATATGCAAATTATATATAAACATGCAAGTAGGGCTCAGAGGACATTATGGGTGCCCAGTAAAATACCAAACTGCAATTTTAGGTGTGCCACAAGGATCTGTCCTTGCACCATTACTTTTTAATATATTTACTACTAATTTACACACCTCCATATCTAAAGCAACTATTATACAATATGCCGATGATTTTGTTGTTTATACACGTAGCAAACATCTCGACGAATGCATCAATTCGTTTGAATTCAAGCACGAAACTCGTTTAAAGATCCATAACTGATTTAGGGCTACAAATCTCTGCAGAAAAATCCAAAGTTATAATCTTCACCAGGCATAACATGAAACCTATGCAGAAAATTACAATAGATGGTATATAATTTCCGGTGGATACCAATGCCAAATACTTAGCAATCAGATTAGAGAGAAAATTAACCTTAAAACTTCATATTAAACAAATAGAGACAAAATGCAATAAAGGACTAAACTTGGTGGGGTGCAGAACCTCAAACAGCTCTAACCTTCTATAAAGCTTACATAAGATCAATAATTGATTATGGTTGTACACTTTATGGAACAGTTAATAAAACAAATCTACGGAAGCTGGATATTATACAAAACAAATCACTCAGAATATGTCTGGGAGCAATGAAATCTACACCAGTTGAACCGTTAAGATCTGAAACAATCGAACCTCCATTAGAACTGAGATCATTTTTAGATGAAAAAATGAATATTAAGTCGCTAAAGAAAAACTCACCATTCATTAGTAGCATATATAAGTTAAATGAATACGACCTAACTAAACCTTTTTGGATTTATAAAAACTCTCCTCCTATTTGTGAATATTGATGGATTAAGAAACGTGACCTTAAAACCACAAAGGTAGGGACCGACTACTTTGATCACTTTGTTTTCTGTGATGTGAATATACCCCTTTATTCGGAGTTAGCATCATTTAATAGTATAGTCATAAATCAAATTTTAGAGGAATATCCAAACTACGTCACTATATACACTGATGGATCAAAAAACACCGAAGGTACAGGTTGCGCTTTTGTTATACCTAACCGTATACAGAAAAAATATAAGTTAAACAAAAACACAGCTGATTTACTTTCCATTATTAAAATTTTAAAATCAATCTCACACAACCAATGACATTATTTTTAGCATCCAAGCAATACTTAAACATTTACAAGATCAAAATAAATATATAAAATTCTTCTGGGGCGCAGCACACGCAGGAATAACAAACAATAAAATTGCAGATCAAATTGCCAAAGAAAGTCCTATTTATGGCAAGAGTACCTACAGTTTTACAAATCAAACACGTTATACCAGATTTGAAACTAAATTAAGGAGAAAACCTTGGTACAATGAGTACGATTACAGTCGAAAAAGTATAGCTACTATCAGCAGAATGAAGTTTGGTCACGCATGTTATCCAGCACATTTATTTAAAATTAAAATACTTGAGAGTAATCTTTGTGAAGCCTGCAATAAAATCGGTGACCTGAACCACATCTTTTTTGATTGTTTAAAATATAGAGCTCAATCTAATGAGCTTTTTAGAAGACTTTTAAAATTAAACATTAAAAGCCCATATAATATACTGCATCTTCTTGCTTTAGACAGAAAAGAAATTTACGATTGTTTGCTGTCTTTCATCAGAACAACGAATATACACATATAACCACCTTTGTTGATACCTGATGTCTTTCCTTAATGTATGTATACCTATCTGTCCGAGGCCTACCTTTTATCGTTTATAAAAATGCCCTGATCGGCCTCTGAGCGAGAAGAGTGTAATCCCTGTGTAATTCTTGTATTGTATCTATTTTTAAAAATTTGTGTCTGACTGTGTGGGTATTTACCATAAAGCCAATAAAAAAAACATTCATAACTTCATAAAATTTAATTAATTAACCTTTAACTACCCGCGCTCCAAAATCTTACGCAGCTACCTGCGCGGTGTATTCTATACACCATATTTATTAATATCAGATTCAATACATACGAATTATTTATATTAATGTATAGGGATAAAAAACATGATTCTTTAATTTTTATGCATTTTTAATGATATAAATAAAAAATACTTTTTTTTAAAGACAAAATCTTAACAAAGAAATAACTCAAGAAAACAAGTAAATTCTTAAAATGAAAACTTCACATGTGTCACTGTTAGTTTGTATTATTCACTGCTTGCTTCTCCATTTTTGCAACAATCGCATGTAACAACTGTTGTCATATGTTGTTTGCAAACTAACTTATTGCAACTTCCGCAGATAATTGTTGTGACTCGATTGTTTTTCCTACCGCAAATGAAACACCGCGCTCTGATCTTTGCAGGTGGTTCCTCATTGTCCTCTGTTGGTTTTTTATATTTCGCCAGAAAACCTTTTATATCACTTGGCAGTGATTGAATACTGGCGCGTTCAGAGAGGTATGGCTTCATCAAACCTAAGGAAAGCACTTTCAGAAATTCCCGTCTATGCTTATAAGCTGCATTGACATGAGTTGCATTATAGAGAAGTTGTCCATTGATTCCCGCGATGTTCATGAGTTAAAAAAATATAGACAATGGCCATCGTCTTGTTCTTCTTGATACTGAGTATGTGCTACACATTTTATCAACAGTATCAACTCCACCTTTGGTTGCGTTATATTGTAAGATGATTTCAGGTTTACTCGACACTGGATCTATATATCCATCCTCGTGCATCGTTGAGATCAATACAACCGCTCTATTTGTTTTCGGTACATGGGAAATCAATGTTACATTTTTTTGGAATCCAAATAACGAAGATTTAACAGGTCTATTTTTATGAGGTAAAAACTCTTGCGGTATTTCCCGTTTATTTTTTTTCATGGTCCCAATCATGGTAGTTTTCTCTTCCAATAATTCCTTCGCTAGCGGAGAACTTGAATACCAGTTATCACATGTCAAGTTCCGATTAGTACCTTTTACTTCGTTCAACAAACGGTGCACAATTGCACTAGGTGTATTTGGCATGCTATAGGGGCCTTCGGGCTGCTTACCACAATAAACTTCAAAATTTGACACATAAAATGTTTTTGCATCACACAATATAAAAAGTTTCAGTCCATACTTCGCGGGTTTGTTGGGAAGATATTGAAGAAAACTACAACGCCCTCGGAAAGGTATCATCATTTCATCAATTGTTAAAAATTCACCCAGAGTGTAATTGTCTTTGCAATTCGTTACGAATGTATCTATGACCCATCTTATTGCAGCTAACTTATCTACCTTTTTTCTTTCATTTCTGGTACTTTTATCATCGAATCGAATCACTGCGAGTAAAAATAAGAACCTGTTTTTGCTCATACATGTCCGAAAAATTTCAGAGCCGGTGCCATCTGTTGTCCAGAGTTCCAAAAAGTGGGTATGATGTTGCTTCTTGGATCCAGATAACAACAGCAAACCTATAAATGCCTGCATTTCTACTTTTTTTACGTCTTTTGCATCACGTTCTCTCATAAACTGGTTTAACATTCGTAATGTGTCGATTCGTGCATTTAGTAATGTACTCTATCATTTCATCTGTGAATATTCTCATAAAAGCATCTACTTCGTTTTGAATATCCCTTGCTTTTTGTTTTACGCCAGGAAAGATTTTTAAAAGATTTTTAGCGCTGACTTTACTAAATTTGATCTTGAGTGGATTTTTATTCCATCTAGTCAGTTTATCTTTGGCAATAAAGTAACTGCTAGATTCAACATGTTCTAAATCGTCATGGGAGTCGTTACTTTCGATTTCTGATTCTGAGTCATGTTCAGTCTCCTCTACGTACTCTTCGGAAGAAGTATCAGCATCGTCGTTTGGTAATTCTTCTTCCGAATCGGAATTGCAAATAACTTGAGCCAGCTCCTCTAATTCCATCTGTGTTAATTTGTTGGGGTTTCTGATTTTTACTTTGTCCCTAAAAATAAAATATAAATATAATAAAAATAAATAAAATAATGAAAATGTCCGAAAAACAAAAAAAACACCAATTTACTGAACAAATAATTATACTTACATTGCTACCCGCGCGGTGTATTTTATTCACCAAACTGTATTGCACGAAGAAAGTGATAAATAAATCATCAAACTCTACAGCTATCGACGTGCAACTGCGTGTGCACGTAAAAAACACATCGTTCCAAGGTTACATAGAGTGTAAAAAAGTGGGGTATACGGAATTTGGATTTTATCGTTGTTTTAGTTGAAATGGTGTATTTTATACACCAACGCGGGTAGTTAAAGGTTAAGAAAAATAATTATTAACCAATTAATGATCTTACAAAAAAATAATTACGTTGAAATATCTTGAAAATATAAATAAAAACGAACCAAATGTGATTTTATAAAATATTCCAAAGTGACGGAAACAACCGCGTTTTTCATCATCAAATAAATAACTTTCTAATAAACAATGTTTATACAAAGACGCCGTTATCTTAAAGCGATACGTATAACATAAATCTATATTTTCATACCAAACATTTTTTAACGATTTGTTCTGAAACGAATTACTTTACTTTTTACATGTATTGCTACTTTATTTCACTGGCCTATAAACCCACTTATTCTCCATCGTAACTATATTATGAGCACTCCTCACAGGATTACAAAGGTAAGTGACGTTTAAAACATAAAATTGATTTTGTACATATTTTCGTTATTTGGCATTATATAATTTATTTTATTCTTTACGAGAAAAATTCGAAAGAAAACATGTTTTGAACTTTAAGATGCATTTAATACGTTTCAAATTCTTGTTTATAATTATTTCGTTAAACTGAAAAAAACTGCTTTCAAAATTGTTTGAAAATGTGTCCAAAAATCAAGAAAACAATATTCTCATTTTTACATTACTATGTATATACAGATTTGGAAAAAAATTTACGGAACATAGGATTTTTAATACAATAACTCAGATCCTCGATTTGCAATTAACCAGTGTAAATTTCAATACAACGTCGCGATGTTTTATAATTAATTCATTTGTTCGACTGGAGTCTCAATTCATGCTGCGATGCTGCCAGTGTAAGTGTAAAAACGGAACACAGCTAGAGTGCATGTCAATTCGCCGAAAACGTACGTATTTATAAATGTAGATATGGAATTAAAAATATTATTTAACAAAAAAAAATGGTTATTTTTTATTGCCAAAACGTCTTGAAAAAAAAAGTAAAAATCTAAAAATAAAAATAAAAAGGAATTTCAAAAATAAAATAATAATAATACACTCTTTTTAATTTGAAATTATAAACAATATTTGGAGTAACAAATGTATTTAAGTATACATTTAATAAATCAAATAATACCTAATGAACACAAACAAAATTGATGTTAGTAAAACATTATTTATTATCTACACAAAACCGGAATTTCAGGAAAATTCGGTAGACGGAGCAACACTGTCGGCGTGCCACATACGCTTCTACAAACCGCAGAGGTGAGGCAATCCAGTGGAACAAATAAATTAGTTATAAAACATCGCGACGTTATATAAAAATTTACACTGGTTAATTGCAAATCAGGGAATCTTAGTAATTGTATTTAAAATCCTATGTTCCGTAAATAAAATTCCAAATGTGTATATTATTTTATAAGCCATTTTTTATTTTATACCATGCGGTCCATATGGATGGAATAAATTAATTTTTAGCGGTATTATGTACTATGTGAGAAAACCTGAAGCAGGTTGATTTGTATTCTTAAATTGACAATTTATAGTATGAAAATATTATACCCTTCCAGCACCCCCTTTGAATTATAAGCACCTCCTTGAAAATTTTAAATAACAAAGGGGGTCGTATGGTACCTTGTTAGAAAGGGATTTTAGTCCTCCGTTCAGCAATGTTAAGTTTTTTAAGTTTAGTGCAATCATAACTGAGAACATTGATTTTTTAGATGTAAAATGTTGATAATGTCTTTATCACAAAACTTTAGGTTGAATAAAGATAATAATGTCACACAATATTTAGAATGTATTTTATGTACTTTACAATTAAATTAAATGTTCAAAATGACCATCATTCACTTCTTGACATTAACCGAGGTGATTTTGGAATTCTCGTACAACATTTTGTACGACCTATGGGGTTATTTTCTTAATTTCTTTCATTATCCTAACTTTTAAATCAACAATACTGTTTGGTCTAATAAAATATATTTTAGATTCTAAATAACCCCATAAGAAGTAATCGAGTGGAGTCAAATCGGGGATCTAGCCGAAAATTCGATTGTTCCACGTCTTCCAATCCACCTATTGGAAAAAACCTTGTGTTAATAATTTCTAACTATACGTCAAAATGCGGTGAAGTTCAGTCTTGTTAGTAGTAAATAGATTAATCTATCTCATTTGGATGGTGAACATCAGGAAAAAATCTTCGTAATGTAGGCACTAAAAAGTTAATCAAAAAATCTAGATAAACCTCACCATCAACTGTGCCCTCAAAAATATAAGGACCAATAATTTTATTGTTAATAATAACAGCTCAAACGTTAACTTTTTTTAGGACATTACGTGTGAGTCTCACACTCCCAGTGAGGATTTTCTCTGCTTCAATATCTACAGTTGTGTTTTTTAACCGTTTCGTTTAAATGAAACGTCGCTTCATCAGAAAAAACTATTTTGTTTATTAACTGCAAACCTGCGTTCATTCTGTCCATCATTATTTCACAGAATTCTTGTTCTGGAATTGTTCTATGCGGATTTTCCTCAATCTCTAGAAGTACATCTAACTTTTTCTCGTCAGTAAATTTAACATTTCTACCTGGTTTTTCAATATTTTTTACATGTCCAGTATAACGAAACGTCTTTTCAACTTTGCTAACTGTAGACTGCGAAATTTGTTGACCAGGGTATTTATTATTAAACATTTTACAAACCATCCTTTGGGTTGTTGTTTTATTACCACAATTAATCATAATTAAAATGTCTATTCTTTGAGTATCGGACAAATCAGCTATAATTAAGTTTAAAACTCCTAAAAGATAGGACAACGGAAGAAATTAACAAAATTACCCCCAAGGTCATGCAAAATGTTGTACGAGAATTCCAAAATTGCCTTGGTTATTGTCAAGAAGTGAATAATGATGGTCAAGTTGAACATTTAATTTAATTATAAGAATCAATTTTCTCAGTTATGATTGCACAAACTCAAAAAACTTTATATTGCAGAACAGAGGACTAAAACCCATTTCTAACAAGGTGCCACACGATCCCCTTTGTTATTTAAAATTTTCGAGGGGTGCTGGAGGGGGACAATATTTTCATACTGTTAATTGTCAATTTAAGAAAAAAAATCGACCTGTTTCAAGTTTTTTCACATAGTACATAATAACGCTAAAAATGAATTTATTCCATACATATGGACGGCATGGTATATCAAGCAGAATGTACCGTTAGCGTGCTCAAATCCACTGACCACTTCCTCTCTTATTTTCGGCTTCACTGCAAACACAAAACGCCCAATTAGAATATCATTCGCGTTTAGTTTTATTAGACCCTTAAATGTTCACATTGAGGTCGGTGTTATACAGATTCGCTATTTAGAGAGACACTCCTACAAATGTCAGTAGAAACAGAAAATTCGCATTTGTCGCAGAGAGAACGTTTTTTACTTTTTGCTGTTCGGCAAAGCGGAAAGTGGGTTTTTCTGCACGGGTAAACTTATATACAGAATTTTGCTTTATACTCTTCGCGTCGTCTTTCAGAAGATATGAATTTAATCCTGGGTCTATTTATTTACGTTAGTAGACTGTCATTAAAATATATTCAGTTACTTCCATTAATTAATAACCCAATTAATAATTAAATCGTCATAGGTAACACTGCATTAGATAAATTAAATTATGTCTAACTATGGTAATTTGCTCACAAAGGAAGTGAGCATTAAAAACTAGTGTAATACTAAAAAATATTTTAATAATTAGTGATCCAATACTGTAATATCAAATAATAAACACCACAGAGACCGTGAGTTATTTAAATCGTAGTAATTGTAACAGTTTTTATTATTATTGAATATATCGTTCCCCCGACGGTTCCCCAATAGAAAAACATTCAGAAGGAAGACCACGAGAACGATGGAACGATAACTTACTGGAGGCACATTGAAATTAAACAAAGTCATGTCTACATAAAAAGAAGAAGAAGGAGTAGAAGAAGAAAAAGTAGAAGAAAAAAGAAGAAGATGATGAATATTTTAGAATAAAAGCAGATATCCCACAAAAACTAGAACTGATAAACATGTGAATAGTTCTATTCAATCTGCAATATCTACTACTACTAATACACCAAGTAGTTCCTCTTCAAATCAATTAAATGGATTACCTAGATATTCTGCTGTAACCAAATCAATCACCGCATACCAATATATTTTCATCTAGAAAACAAGCAATAATTAAATTGAAAATATCAAACAAGAAAATTAAGTGTCCGCTCTTCTGTCTTCTGTCTTCCTATACAACCAACCCACATTATTTTCTGTTCAAGGTTATCAAATAGCAGAGTGTGTATATATTTAGCAAAGGAAAAAGTAGTTGAGAATTTTATAAACTAAAATAAACAAATAAAGTAAACCAACAACTCTTACAAGCTCGTAGACTAGTTAGTTTCAGCCAGCGATTAATATTGTTCTATGTTTGTCCCTCAATCCCACACTAAGTCCTAATATCTGCATTAAAATCACATGGATTAAATCTTCTGTCGTCCTTCATGATCATCATCATCACTCCCCAGCCCGTTGCGTCCACTGCAGGACATAAACTTTACTCATTTTTGTACATTGTGCTATATCTAGAGCACTGTTCATCCAATTTTTTCTTGAGATCGTTAGTCCAACGAGTAGGGGTCTTCTTCTACTTTTTGCTCTAACCTCTGCCTCCACTGCCCCAAAACTACCCAATGTCTACTGCGATTATAACAGATAATTTAACATCAAGTAGACTTAATTAAAAATATCACTAATCTACCAATTTGGAAAACCTAAAAAAACACTCATCAACAACAATCAAGGCAGAAAGCATACAGGAAAAAACTCAACCATTAACTACCTAACAGCAAAACGCACGCATACACCCAGTTAACAAAGATTTACAAGCAGCAAACGACTCAAAGACTGATCTAGAAAATGAGACAATACATATAAATACAGGCCAAACACAAAAAAACGCACAATATCCCAAATCTCTCCATCAGCTCTCAGTTCTCTAAAGGAGCCTATTTTCATGACAACACAAAATAAACAAAAGAAAATCAAATAAGATCAAAATATCAAAACAAAGAGGAAATGCTAAATACAGTGTTCCAAATATAACAGTGAACGACGTAAAAATAATATACCTGACTCTCTAAAAGATTATATATACAATATTTATATCAACTGTCACATTAATCTAAATACGCTAACGACCCTGCTTGGTAGATGCGTTATTAAAAAAAAAAAGAAAGAAAATACGCTACCGCAAGGAAATATCAAAACAATAAAAAAACACCAATTTCAATAATAATAAAAATAATAAAAATTTACCTATATTCTTGCAGGGTTTAATTCTGTACATATAAAAAGTGGGGACTTACCAACATACCATTGATGTTCGCTGTGGATAGCGATACCTTGACATCCCTTGTAGGATATCAAGCTATGTTGGTAAATTGAATAAACAAGGAGGCAGTCATGCTGAATAATAAGTTAACGTATTTAATTGTCTTGTCAATATTTTTCATTATATGTATCTTTTATACTCTGGGTAGAAATGAAAAAACAAGAAATAAATAAAAAAAATATAGTGATACAAAAGCTTTACAAAAATATAGCGGTAAATATTATAATTAGAAACAAATTAACTGAAAAAAACAATTCCTATTAGTAATTGTCTAAAACAAGTCTGCTGCATAGTGCCTACACTCTAATATATATCTGAATGAGGTTCTCTTAGTGTGGAGAAGAAAATTCTGCAATATGAGTATATCAATCGAAGACGAGACATTGTACACGATACACTTCGATGACAAGCAAGCAATTCTAGCTGAGAGTGATATAACTAAGAAAACTGGAAGAAGAGTACACCAAGTGAGGCCTTACAGTTAATATACAAAAAACCAAGTATTTAGTTACAAAAGAAAATCCAGAAGACCTACAAATTAAAATAATAACTATAAAATCAACTAAAACCTTCAAATACTTGGGAGTCAAATTAACATCAAAAGCAGGGAGTAACGAAGAAATACATTCTAGGATTGGCCAAGCCAGATCAGCCAATAGACAGCTACATGAACTATTGTGAAATAATAAAATAACAAAAAAACAAGGAAGAATTTATAAAACAATAATAGAAAATGTTGAAAAAAAAAAACAAATTACAAATTAAGGCAATAGAAATGGACTATTGGAGACGATATTGCCGGCACACTAGATCTGATAGAACGTAGACATTAGGAGAGAAATGGAAATTGACCTATTATAGTCAATAGATACTATCGAAGCCAAAAGCCTAAACTGGTATGGACACCTGCAAAGAATACCTGAAATTAGATGTTCAGAAAAGATAGAAAAATGAACTTCACCCACTAGAAGAAAACGAGGTAAACCAAGACGGTCATAGAGAGAAGATGTCGAAGATGCAATGACCGCCAGAGATTAAAAAAATGAAGATTGTTTCGACAGAAAACGCTGGAAATTAGGATGCGATAAACAGCGCCAGCTATAGAATACTCACCTATATAAAGATTTTAAAGAAAGAAAATAATTTGAAGATTTTTGACAATATCTAGGAGTTTGGATACTTGTGAAGTATGAAGTATGTATTTTCAAATAAAATTTCTAGTAGTAAGACATTCTGTATAAATAATAATCACTATAAATTCTTACGATTTTACCTATCATGTTGCCCATTTTTGTTTTATTGTTGGTATGTTAATACCCATGTAGTTACTTTCACAATATTTATCTAAGTACTTTTTTTAATATCTATTAAGTTGTTAACGAGATGTAAATGGTTAACTATTTTATTAATAGCTGTTCAATGCTTACGCTCAAGTACTGAAGAAATTAAAATCAACCGTTATTTAATGAAAGTGAAAATATGTAGCAACAGATGCTTGAGAAAATATTCAGTCAACAGAATTAGGCCGGTATTTGCGTATAAAATGATAAAATATCTGAAAACAAATACCACATCTCATGGAGTTATTTTTGACTAGAGAGAGAGAGAAATAAAGATCGAAGTGGTAAAACTCTTGTATTAATTCCAAGGGCTCAAAGACTACTCTTTTTTTCCCTTTGTCATATCTGAGCTCCACGTTACCACTCAGGGAAAAGTCTTTTCGGAAAGGATTTCCCTGGAAGCCGTAGTCGGTCAGGATTCTTTTTAAATCTGGATGGTTGCCGAAAAGAATGGACCACGACAGTCTGCCAAACCAAATTTTAAAATGGACGCCAAGGGAAAGAAGGAAGAGAGGAAGGCCAAAACAATCCTGGCTGGGCGGCATTCAGAAGGCAATGTCGGAAAGAAACCTTCACCCTGGCGAATGGAATGACCGACGTAGCTGGAAACTGGGAACCGGAAGGCGGAGAACGCTATAAAAAAAACCGGGATAATAAATGGTTGGCGAAGAGGGCACCGAACATATCGTAAACCTCTTTTTCCGACCAGTTTCTGGCCCTTTATAAATGCCTGTTAGATACTCGAGAGGTGTTAACTGATCTATGTAAATTTTAATTCTGCATCTGGCATTATAGCGATACAATAGAAAATTGTAGATAACTTCAAAGCGTACTCTCTAATTGGTACGTCAATTGCAGTATCGTCCATTAGTCCTTTCTACTGGCAGTTGTGATGATCTTTGAGAAACTGTGAAATGCATAACAAACTATCTGATTTGACCAAAATCTCCAATTCGTCTGTGGAAGTTATTTGAACTTTTTACACATATTTTGAGATACACTAAGCTACATATTTTCCAAAAATTATTAATAAATCTCTTTCCAAAACTACTGTTGTATTCTCCTTTCCTTTCTTGTCTGAACATAGTGTTGCAGAATAATGTCTAATTGGTTTGATAAAAGTTTTTACAAAAGTATTTGCTTGTTACAAGATTATCTTAAATGTCATTGTCATATATTTTGATTAGAAAAAAAATTGAAGATCCAAAAAGAAAATAACATAAGTTTCAATTTACATAGAAAATGAACTACTAGATATTATACATTTTTACAATGTTACTAGTGGGAGTGGATGTACTGGATCAAACTTATTCTAATTATAAAGTAGGACGGCGTACTGGAAGATGGCCACATGCTATTTGATTTCGGATTATGGATATTGCCAGCGTAAAGAGGGGTATTTTATATAACAATGCCATCCAGAATCTGAATTGATACGGCAAAAATTCATAATCGCTTTAGGAAAAGAACTAATATAGGACCACTTAATTCGACGTGTTCAAGTGGTAAATATTCCCAGGAAATTGAAAAAAGTTATTCATCGAGTTGATCACATTCCACACGATAAACAAGACCAAGATGCAGGGTGTTCTATTTGTCCACGTAATGATAACAAACAATTACTTATATGTAACAAATGTCATAAACACGTTTGTGAAAAATCATTGTATCGAAACAAAAATACTTGTATTATATGTAAGGACCAGCACTATTGTTCTTCTTCTTCTAATGGCGCTACAACCCTTTGTGAGTTTTGGCCTGCTTAACAATGCTCTTCCATTCTGCCCTGTCGGATACTTTCCTTCGCCACTGCCTGATCTTTATGGTTTTAAGATCCCTCTCTACGTCGTCTATCCATCTTTTACAGAGCTTTGCTCTTGTTCTGTTTCCTTGGGGCTTCCATCTCTAGACTAGTTTTACAGCTCGATTATCTGGCATTCTTTCTAGGTGACCAAGCCAGTTTAGTATTTGTGACTTAACAAATATAACAATATCTGCGCTCTGTCTTAGTTCATCCAGCTCGTGGTTCATTTTAATTCTCCACGAACCATCGCTGCATTGGGTTGGTCCAAATATCTTCTTAGTATTTTGCGCTCAAATATGCTTAGTTGATTTTCATCAGTGGTTGAGACGGTCCACGTTTCACATCCATATGTGACCACTGGTCTAATTACTGTTTTGTAGATTCTAAGCTTAGACTCACGATTCAGTAACTTAGTTTTCATTAAGTCTTTGTATGCATAAAAGCACTTATTACCGCTAAGAATAAGTGCTTGTATTTCTTGACTGATGTTGTTGTTGTCATTTATTATTGAGCCTAGGTAGGGAGAAGTGAAGGCATATTTGTAGGTATGGTTGTCTACCTTCAGATTCTCGTGTTGATTCGATTTTGTGCACTCCATATATTTTGTTTTGCTTTCATTTATATATAGACCAAACGTAGCAGCCTCTCTTTTCAATTCTATAACTTTTTCGCTTTTTTGTTGCGGCTTATTATGACATCATATGCGATCATTGATCTTGTATTAATACAGCAGTTTATATTCAGTTTTCTCGGTAGTATAGTGGTCAGCAGTATTGTTAGTATTGTTAATGTGCTTATTTTCGCAAATTAACTTCCTATTTTTTTAAAGATTTGAATATTTCTGAATGAGAATTCTTCATTTTTCACACGATAATGTATTTTTGTTTGTTTCAAGATATTGAACATTAACCTATGTAGTTTTGTTATTGACCCTGTATATTTTATTCCTAAAAATATCTGTAGTAATATATGTTGATTTTATAGCTTTATTATTAGCAATATACTACTTTTTTCACATTTTTGTAAATTTATTTTTTGTTTTCTTTACATAAAAAATCAATGGGTCTAATTTGACCTCGCCATATCTTAAACGTTTTCTTTTTTTCCCATACCAGTTAAGGGTTAGGTTGTGGTTTGGTGTGGATTTACTAAAAAATTTTTTAAAAAACATGGTCAAACTTGCGTAGGCTTGGCATATAAAGAAGATGTTTAAAGGGCAGTTGTTACCAAATGTAAGAAAATAAACTGACTAATATACAGTAAAGCGAAGCAAAAAGTAGTAAACAAATTCCAAGCCATGAGCGCCTTTGAGACCTGAGATACTATTTTAATGTAATCATAATTATATGTTCATGCTTTCCAATTGTGGATTTTTATGGCTAACTACTACTTAATTTATTTAGTGTAGATCCTAAAGAACTATCTAAAGCGATCATTTTTACTTTATTTTAAGACAACATACATACTCTGTTTAATGTTTTATCTTTTCAAATAAAAAATAATAACAACACAATGATCTCTTTTCCTTTTATCTTTTTTTTATTCAACATTAAAAACAGAAATTGAAGTAAATATCTCAAAAAACATCTTTTAAGAATTCAAAATTTTAATACAATAAATAGTAATAAAAGTAATGTTAAACGGTATATTAGTATATATTTGGAATTTACAGACCGTGATTTGTAATTGTTTCTTTTCAACGTTTTGTCTAACTCTGCGGACGAAATTATTAAAGGCGGTGTAATATTGGACGTACACCTAATCTTCTGTCTCTTTTATCACTTATTTCGAGGAGTTTATGTCTACATCCTCTCGTATTGCTTTTAATAATGACTGTCGCAGTTGCGAGCAAAATTTCAGAGAGAGACTATTCAAGATCAGGGCCTAATTAGTCTGAATATAATGCATCATTAGAAACCACGGATTGCTACGACCTACATTCTTTGATAGTATTAAATTTTTCCAAATTGTAGGTCCACACAACTGTATTTGTATACAGCATGAAATGTGGTAGAATATTTCGTAGATGAACACAGTTAAAAACCAAGATACACTAAAATACATTTGAATTTATTAAGATAAGACAGCCAAGGCAAAAATATACGAGCAAAAAAACAATGACAAAATAATAATCGTATAATAAGCTACTTCAAAAATGTTTCTAATAATTTATTGTTTAAAAAAGAAATTCTTCTTGAGTTTATGCAAATTGTGCAAGGTATACAGTCTGAAAGATATACAATCAATGGTGTTTTGAGAAACATGAGATTTAGAAACTGATAAATTTAGAACAAATTATTCTTCCTACAGAGTGATATTGCATCAGAGCTCAGCTTAACTTATATATTTTTCTATTAGTTTCATAAATTAAATCATAAAAAGTACAAGTACAAAATTATCACGGACTAACGAACAAATTTCTGATGCATATCAACAATAAAGAAGAATCAATCAAATTCACCATGGAAAGAGAAAATATCAATTTACTTCGATGCATTAGTCACAAAAGTAAACACAGTGTAAAAACTGTGTGGTGGAGATACAAAGACGATATACTGGCGTGCTTTATAGGAACTAACAGACAACTTTACCAATTTTTATCTTATATTAATTCACTCTATAGCCATATTGAGTTTACAATAAAAACAGAATCGAATCAATTCATAAATTTTCTAGATTTGAAAATTATCAGACTTGAAAACAAACATGAGTTCTCCGTATTTCATAAACTTACCCATACTGACACCACTATACACAATTCATCAGCCCATCCTACATAACAATAAATTGATAACATTGGATTAACAGAAATTCCCATGTCAAAAAGTAACTTCACGATATTATGAATACAAATGGAAAATTAGGAAACAAGTTAGTTTTAGTATATTAAAATACACTTTCCCAATGACATTATTCAAATGTATCTTGAACTTCCTAGGTGTTGCAGTGACTCCTGAAAAAAATTTAAATAAAAAGGGATAGCGCTTGATACAGCGTTTAAAAGGGTTTTCAATGCTCTATCCATCAATGTAAGTATTTTTCTTTTTTGTACAGGGATAGTCAAGGAAAAAATTATTTTATTTTATTTCATCAAAAAGCCACCGAGTCGAATATCTTTTACGATTGACTCGTCTATTAGTTGCTTTGTTGTCAAAAAATAAAATTGGATCTTTTTGTTTATTTTGTAAAATGATAGTGCCATAAAATGAATTTAAGTTTATTAACAATAATTACAACAATTTAGTCTAAATCATATGCTCAAAATGATCACCGTTCATTCTTAATAGAAAAATATACTGTGTTGAAAATCTTCGATGACATTTTGCAATATATCTGCGGTGATTTCAATAATTTCTTGCCTTAAGCGGTGCTTTAAATCATCAATATTGGTTGGTTGGTAAATCAACCAATGGTTAGTAAACGAGACAGTCAGCATTAAAGTGAACGGAAGTTTAATTAACAACATTAGGCATGCCGACGATACAGTCATAATAGCCGACAACTTGGAAGACTTGGAAGAAAGAATAATGAACAAAATATTAAGATAGAGTGGAGAATACAGACTCTCTCTTAACATAAAAAAAAAACGAAATTCATGAAAATTAGCAAGAACAACAATACAAACGAAATATTAACGGTAGGCGGCCAGCAGATTGAGAAAGTAAAATGGTATACCTACTTGGGAACGATAGTCACAGAAAATAACGATTATACTACAGAAATAAGAGCTAGAATTGAAAAAGCACTTGCCAACTTCGTTAAAATGAAAAAGATTTTATGCAGGAAAGATATGACATTAGCCCTCAGAATAAGGCTAATTAAATGCTATGTACACAGTGTACTTTACTATGGAGCTGAATCATGGTCATTAAACCGGAATACAATAAATCGACTAACGCGTTTGAAATGTGAACATTTAGAAGATTGTTAAGTATTCCATGGGTAGATAGAGTCACGAATACAGACGTGTTAAGGAGAATAGGCAGAGAGAGGGAAATGGAAAATACAATAAAAGAAAGGAAATTGCAATATCTCGGACATGTGATGAGAGGCGAAAGATATAACATCTTGGGACTCATACTTCAACGAAAAGTAGAGGATAGGAGAAGCGTAGGAAGAAGACGCGTTTCCTGGTTGAAGAACCTGAGAGAGTGGTTTAGTTGCAGCTCAAGGCAATTGTTCAGAGCAGCTGCCTCGAAGGTCAGAATAGCCATGATAATTGCCAACCTTCGTGGCGAAGATGGCACTTAAAGAAGAAGATTGGTTGGTTTTATTATATAGATTTTTGTTTTTAAATAGCCCCACAAGAAATAATCCCGTGGAGTCATATTACAAGAAGTGGTGGCCATTCAATTTCGCCACGTCTACCGATCCATCGATGCGGAAAAGTTTGATCAAGAAATGTTCGTACTGCTGCTGCCTAATGTGGTGGACCTGTGCTACCTTAAAACACAGTTAAAACCATATGTTTTTATTAATTTCTGCGGGGTTAACAGTATCTGGGAAGCATTGTCGTAAATCAGGTGCTAAAATATTTTGTAGAAAGTTCAAATAACTCGTCCAAGTTACTGTACCCTCAAAGAAGTATGGTCCAACTATTCTGCTATTTAATATACCTATAAGAAAGATTTTCATCACTGGATTAACTCGATATTGAAAGAACGGTGGCTTCAAGAATGGAATCAATCTCAACAAAAACTACAAAACATAAAAACAACAGTTACAAGATGGAAAAATAAGTGTAGCAACAGGAAAGACCAAACTAGAATAAACAGACTGAGATTAGTTCATATACGCTTAACACATGAATACCATATTACTGGAAGTGTTCATCCAATGTGCGGTGTTTCAACAGTTTAAGTGACCAAAATTGCAATCAAATGCCCTGCATATTCAAATGAGAGGAAAAAGTGTAACCTACCGACAACGCTACGCGAATATCTAGAACAAAAGTGTGTATATTCGTCAGTTTTAAGTGTTCTAAAATCAATAGGAATATATAACCAAATATAAACATCAGTGCGTGTGCAAATAAATATGTAATAGTCAATGCTTTTATTTACCAATGGAGTTGAAGTTTAACTTAGATTTATTTATGTAAAAATTTATGTATGTCAAAATCAGTATATATTAAGTATCCAAAAATGCTAAGCTAAGCTAATACGCACATAGGTTAATGCGCCTTAATTATAAATAAAAAAAAGAAAGAAATAACACCAACTTTCAGAACAAAGATCAACTTAAGCCAATGTATTAAGAACAAAAAAAGTCACAAGACAAAGCACTTAAACAAACATGGCGTGGTGTATACAAACTTAAATGTGGCGATTGCCCAAATACTTACATCGGCCAAACTGGTAGAACTTTTAAGGAACGTATAGCAGAACATAAAAGGCTTTCAATAATAGAAAAACACATTATACGTACATACCTCAATTAATATAAAATTGTCCTAAATATGTATTAATACAAAATTGTCCTAAAAAATCACAATAATCGAAACATATACCGATATAACAATGATTTTAAATGAATACAGAGTAAAATCTACAAGCAAAATAAAACACAAAGAACAAATTGAAAAATTACTTTCGCCAGGGCCATTTTTTGCCACCAAATCCAGTCCCACTTTTTTTCGTAAGTTCCCGTTAAGATACTCTAAAATAAATAATGTCGCATGATATTCTTCACAAGGTCCATCCAAAAATAAAAAACCTATATAATAAAGGTACATCGAGATTGGAACGGAAAAGTTTCTGGAACGTTTCTGTTGTTTGACTAATTACTTACAACGCCACCTTTAATTTATATTAATGTTGTTATTTTTAATAGTAAACTACTTTTTATCAAATAATATCAGTGTTTTCCAGTAGATTATGCATGGAAATTATGCTTTAACCAAATATAGGGCCATAAACGCTGTGGCAACTGCGGCTACCGGTAATTGCAAAATAAATGGAATGGAAGTTCATATTTGGTAGCACAAGCTACTCTACCATGCTACACATACCTGAACAGCAAATTACTTTGAATATGCGTATTTTTGGTAATTAGATCGTTTAAAATTTAGCTATTATGCTATAGGATATTATGATTTAGAAAAGTAGACTTTATTTATAAATTTAATGAAAAATATATAATATAAACAAAATATAAATATTTTATTTTTAAAAACAAAGATAAAAGGATAATATACAATATTAGTGACAAAAAAGTGAAAACTAGAAATATAGTACAAAAATTTCAGATTTTTGATTGCATGAAAAAACAAAATGGTGAGTAGAAAGCATAACATCCGAATCTCTCAACCTTGAGTAAAACCTATACGTCTCTCAGAGGATCCAGCCTCAAAATATTAACAAATATGAAATAATGATAACATCCTAATAAATATATTTAAAACAGACAAATACGTAATACGGGAATAAAATATTAAGATGTAAAATTGGAGAAGGGCTGAGAGTACAATATGTAGAGAACGGTTAGATTATGCAAGAAATTATGGAGAGATCGTGTAGATGGTATGCTCGCAAAGATAAAGATAAGTACAGTGCGTTAATATATGCAACCAAATACACACATCCCAATAAACATATGAAAAAATACAAAAGTTTGAGCTCTATATTATGGAAATATCCTATAAGAAATATGTGGATTATACAAGACTTATAGTAATATAAAGTACCTTTTGCGATCCTGGCAGAAAATAACGGTATACTGTATATACACTAACTGTCCATTCCTGGGGAAAATTATATCTAAACTAAAAGCATTTCCGTCTACACCCTCTTCCCCATCCAAATCTACGTATTTTGTATTTTTCTTCTTTATCAATAAAAAAACACAAAAAGGACTGTACACTGGACTCCACAAAAAAAAACACATTAAAAATTGTTGTTATGGTACAGGTGTCAGACAACGACCATTTATTGGAGTTGAAGCAGCCAATAAAATGAGCAAAATCGAATGCCAGCCTTTTAAATGATTCTTCAAAAATGACATATTATGTCATTGGAAAATTAAGATTTTTAAATGATCGAAAAACTGCTGAATTCAAATTCATAATGAAAGAAGAAATGTATTGAAGACTCTCCAAAATTAAGTGTTCTAAATCTTGCTTTCTATGGCATCATACTGAATAATATGTTGGAAATTGACTTAAGCTCAAAATAGGTAAAATCGACAAGTTATCGCTAAAATTATTTAAATATAAAGAAGAAACTAAACAATTTGAAAATACCACTTTTGTTTTGCTCATCAATTTGATCCTTAGTTTTGCTAAAATTGGACTTAATATTGTGTTTGATTTTAAAAGAGATGTTTAAGTTACTAATTTTACTACAAAGTACTCTTGATATTTTTTTCTGAAATTGGTTCTAAATAAGTTAAGGATCTATTAATGGATGTAGTGTTGGGTTCATTTTCCACATTAAAAGCTTGGTTAAGTCCCTTTTTAGTATTAAGCTTCTAACAACCTTATCTACAGTAGAAGAAGAAATACCAGTGTTGTTTGCTTTTTGTTTAATAATTGTGATTTTTTTATCGTAGTTTTCTTAAGACATAGGAATGTTAAGAAGTCTTTGGACATAACACTGAATAGCTGTCATCTTATGTCAAAACGGATGGTTCGAATATGTAGGTATCATATGATCAGTTTGGGTAAATTTTTTAAAAATTAATATAATGTAGAAAAAGAAGAAAAGGAAGAATTCTTTTTAATGGTTAAATCTTAAAAGTTAATAATGTTGCTATTTTCAAACTCTAAGGTAAAATTAATTGCAGGATATAAATTATTAATTAATGACAATATTTTGACTGATTCTGAAGGTGGGCATTATATAAGGCATAAAATGTCATCTACATATCTATACCATAAGATTATTTGTGATTAAGAATAAACAAAAGTATTTTCAAGAGAGTTAAGAAAAAGATCTGCAAGTAGAGAGAAAGTTGATTTCCCAATGCTAACCATTCTGGTTGTCCATAAATTTTATCGTTAAAAATAAAGTCTTGGGAAATGCAGAATTGGAGTAGAGAGGTAATTTGTGAACATTTATTGGAGTCGATGGTTTTTGCGAATAAGAAGTTGTTGATGATTGAAATGGTATCTGGTCTGGAAACATTAGTGAAAAGATTTGTTACATCGAAAGCGACCATAGTAAAGTTATTTGGAAGAGTATTTGAAGAAATTTTGTAAGTTAAATTTAAAGTGTTGTTGACAGTTTGGGAGTGTAACTAATTTGATCTTAGAGAAGAGTGAATAAAACTAACTACTGGTCTTATTTTAACTAACTTTATCAATTTTTGGAAGACCGTATAGTTTTGACATTAAGTGATTGCTGGAAATAAAAGTTTTAAGGTTAATTTTAAGTTCTTAAAACAAATTTGTAGCGTTAGGAATAATATATTTTAGTTTACTTATTTTAATGAGTTGTTGCATAGAAAAGAGTCTACTTTGTTAATATAATCTATATTGTACATGATAAGAAGACAATTTATTTTGTCAGCTTTTGTTATTATAAGTTTATGAGTTTTAATTTTATTAGAAATACATTTAAGAAGTTCTAATTGTGAATGCAAAGTTGACATAACCTTATTGTTAGAAGATTATTTATGATACGACTGATTTAGTAAAAAAAGACATAATATTTTTATGTTGGTTTTTACAATGTTTGCGATATTCAAACTATCTATGATACTGTTAATTTCTACACATTTTCTAGTACAGTCCTTTCTTTGTTTTTTCAATGATAAAGAAGAAAAATAAATAGAACCAGCTTTTTCTGTAATTTTGTTACCAAATGATCTCTTCTAGTAGTGATAATTAAACATTTGACGTAAGTGAATCATTGTAAAAATTAAAATGAGATATTTACATCATTGGTGTATTGTAGAAGGTATAGCTCTGAAGATGGTTTTGTAAGCTGAAAGTGCTCAGCCTGGAATTAAATATTAACACACTTCAAAATATTCTATCTTTTGATTTAACTAATAACGTTTACATTCTTTCACATAACATACAATACGAGTATTACTTTCTTAAAGCACATGTAAATTTTTTATAGATAATACCTGGGATAATAGTTACAATCGAGCATTAACAGATAAAACACTTTTTCTAAACGCAAAATAAATTATTAGCATATAACTACGAGAACAATTTCTCTAATCGCTGGTACCTACACACATATCAAGATATTCGTGATAGTTGTATATACAATAAATATTATAATGAAAACTGTTACTGAAAGTAAAAGTGAAGATAATTATTATAGTGAGAACGTGCTGTCATTTTCTCTCACGCACACAGACAGCATTTAGTAGAATTGTGGATGGCTATTTTTAGAATAATAGATTTTTGCTCAAAAGCTTTATTAGTCTTTCCTTATTATTCTAACTATTAGCTTAATATTACCTGTTAATATTATTAAGATACTAAATGGACAGAGCAATAACATAGAACATAAATTTCTACAACACAGTTAAGTAAATAAACAATAACAAAACAGTAAAAGGAAACCAGATAGCGTCAGAAATGAATAGAAACAAACTAAGGTAAAACTTACAAAAAAGGCTGTGTAGTATGCACGCGCCTCTTCTTTATCCGGAACAAGGAATTTTAAATAATTCTTTTGTTAGAAATAATTATTTTTGTAAATTGTTTATTAACCCACCTACTACACAAACACACACATAATCTATATTCAGCAAAAAATACGACAGGGAACCTGACCCAGTTAGTAGATGTAGTGACAATGTCTAACTTAAAGGCCAGCGTTAGGAAACAGCGTTAGGATAGTAACATATGCAATAAAAAGACTAAAAACCAACAGAGCACCTGGACCTTATAACATACAAGCTAAAAGATTGAAACTATTTGAAAACAACCAACTCAAATTCCTAACGAATTTACTGAAAAAAATCTATGAAACTGCAGAATTTCCTACAGATTGGCTAGTTTTCACTTTCATCTCTCTCCCTAAAAAGGCAAATGCCACTGTTATTCACTCTCGCAAGATGACATACTTAGGGCATGTGATGCGCAATGAGAAGTATCAACTAATTCAACTTATGTTACAAGGCAAGATAGAGGACAAAAGATCTTAAGGGCGCAGAAGAACATCATGGTTAAAGAACATCAGATAGTGGACTGGAATGACTACCATACATCAATTTAGAGCAGCTGTCAACAAAGTTGTATGGACCAACGTAACTGCCAAGATCCACAGAGGATAGGAACTAAAAGAAGAAGAAGTTAGGATATAAAGAGAAAATTCTCAATCCTTCGAGATAAAGGATGGACTCAGACAAAGGGATGCCCTGGCTTGCCTCCTATCGAACATTGCCTTGGAAAAGACAGTCCAAAAAACACGAATTATAGACTCAGGTACTATCTACAATAGATCGATACAAATCTTAGCATACGCTGATGACATTGACCTTATAGGGCGTAGCAAGCGAGATGAGCAATATTATTTAGAATTATAAACGACGGTGAAACAGGTCGGTCTAGTCATCAACGAAGGCAAAACCAAGTAAGTGTTGGTTATTAAGGATCCTATGGCAAATGAGGAATGAGAAACAGCATTTGGAAGTCATATCTTTGAATGTGTTGAAAGCTTCACATACCTTGGCTCGCTAGTGACTACTACCAATAACACAAGCGAAGAAATTTAAAGACGAATAAACCATACAAATAGGGCATAATATGGACGTCCAAAACAATTCCACTCAAGAAATATCCAAAGAAAAACAAAAATTATTATGTACAAAACACTGTTGAGGCCAGTCCTCATATATGGAGCGAAAACATGGACTCTAACGCAGAAACATAAAAGAATTCTGGGTATATTCGAGCGTAAGATAGTCCGCAAAATATTTTGAACAATAAACGATTAAGGGCAGTGGCGCAAAAGGCTCTTTAATGAACCAGATGTTGTAACGTTCAATAGATGCGACACATAATACGAATGCCTGACAACATGACTGCTAAAAATCTAACGACAGGAACATCTTTAGAAAGAAGAAACAGAGACCGACTGCGAATTAGGTGGTTAGATGTAGTTGAGAGCGACTTAATGATACTAGAGGTCAGAAGAGAAACCGAACAGAATGGCGACTAATCTTACAGCAAGCTAGGATCCGCAGATGATTGTCGAGTTAAAGATGATGATGAAAGTCCATCAATTATATTTTTAAAAACGCAGTGGCGGATCTAGATATTTGCTTGGGAGGAAAACTTCTTACTTGGTGGGAGGAGGAACTTCCAATAAAACACCAACCAAAAGACATAAAAGAGATAAACTCAAACTACACAACAGCCAATTACTAAATGCAAGAATGCAGGAAAACAGACTTGTTGAAAGACCTAAAAAGGGAATGTTCATGGAAAAGAACAGCAGTAAATCGAAATGATTGGAAAAGCTTGTTGAAGGAGGCCAAGGCCCGATTTGGGCTGTAGCGCGATTGGATGGATGGACACAACAGGCATAAATAATAGGTTTTCTTTAATTTTGGACCTTCTTGAGGAGGGGGGCGAATTTTCCTATTTTAACCCCCCGTGTATCCGCTCTTCAAAAACGGTATGAACTATTGAACATTCTGAAATTTTTTAAATAAAATTGACGAAGACTATGCAGGTATCATTTATTATTCTGATGTAAGACGGTGCAATAACTGAGGCACTAAAAGTACTCGATGAAAATTTTGGTCATCGATTTCACGATTTTTGTCCAAAAGTAATACACATATTAATATTTCAAAATCCGTTAAAATTTGATAAAAGTATTAGATAATGTACAACATATTGTATTCATTTAGATTGTTAATTAATTGTTAATTGATTTAACATAAAAATTATTTTAAGGAAAATAATTTGATTGCATTTTATTCAAATCTATCAGAAAACACATTTTCCAATTTAATAAATTTTGCAAAATCCATGGTCTGTTCTAGCACCTAATATGCAAACAACCATGTTCAAAAATGAATTTCATAAAATCAGTTCAATTTAAATCAATAAATCAATCAATTCAGTTTACAAAACTTGTTGAGGATCTTAGTATTTCAAACGAAACTGGACTTTATTGAATAATCAAACAATATTTAAGGACAAAAAACGCATTAAATTTTAATGAATGAATAAAATAAAAGATAAACTATTTTCTTTAATATGTTACATATTTATATAAAATGGACTATCTAAGTCTGACGTCACAATGGGCGGGGTATTTAGAAACCTTTTTAAACATTTCGAATTTGTGTGTATTTTCCCGTAAGAAGTTTCAAATATTGGTTTTTTTAATTTTTTGAAGAATAAATAAGGACTTTTGGTTATGAACATTCATTCTGTGCGATTGGTATTATTTGTTCTTCGTGAATTTGTGAGGTAAGAATATCAAAATATTAAGATATTTACTATGAATGTTCATATGTTAAGGTTATGCTATTGTATAAATAAAACTTTAATTATTATTTATTGTATTTCAAGGTATTTTGTTGTTGTTTTTATCAGGGTTAATTCAAAATAAATCACAAATTTATTTATAAAATTGAAAAATATTTAAATTATTGTTTTATTCTTTTTTTATTGCCACTGATTTTATCCTGATAAATACTAAAGATATTCTTTTTCTTGTAGTTTAAGTTGTAATATAATATTATGTGGAAAACTTTGTAATAAATTGTCATATTAATGTTTAAAAAAATGTTTTTTAAATGTTGTAATAGTTTATTTTTTAGATCTGGGCATATAATGGCTAGTAAATATTTGTTGAAGATATCCAGTATTACTGAATTTTTCAGTAATCACAACAAAACTACTATTAACTATTTAAACTACGAAAGAAACTAGAAAAAACTAGAAGTCTTAACTAGAGAAAATGAATATATTTAGTCTTTTAGGAGTTTAAATCACTAGCACTTAATAGAGATTAAATCGCTGTTTTAAATGTTTGATTAGTTTTGAAATAACCTCGATAAAAACAACAAAAAAATACCTTCAAACACAGTTAAAAAATAATTAAAGTTCTAATCAAATCATAATATAACCTTAAAATATGAACATTTATAGTAAATATCTTAATTGTTTGATATTCTTACTTCACAAATTCACAAACAACAAATTAAAACAATCGCACAAAATAAATGTTCATAACCAAAAGTCCTTATTTATTGAATGAAAAAGACAGCAAAGATTTGATTTCACGTTCAAAGCGTCTATGTATCTGTTGATACGTATTTCGACTTAATAAGTCTCATCAGAATAGTTATTCATAGCCGTTCTTAACGTGAAAAATAATCTTCTCTGTCTTTTAGGAAGCAGCAATGAAATGGCTTTGTTATGGACGCAATAGCGACATCTGATAGAAAAATCGGTAAGATAGTTTTGAATTTGAATTTTGAATTCTGAATTTGTTTCGAAACTATCTTACCGATTTTCCTTATTTATTCTTTAAACAAGTAGAAAAAATAATATTTCCACCTTTTTGTGGGACAAATTCACACAAACTAGAAATGTTTAAAAAGCTTTTAAAATCCCCGGCCATTGTCACGTCAGAGTTTAGGTAGTCAATTGAATTGCATTTTCTTTTTGCCCTATTAAGAATTGTAAATTTTTTTTCTCTGACTTGTTGTTATTGATATAGCATGTCAATAAAAAATAATGGTTTTTATTCATTTTTAATAATATTTATACTAGCATATGATATTTATAAAAGCACTATTTAAGTTATTTTTAAATGTGAGGCACGCATAAAAAAATTTAGTTTGAAAATGGTCCGCCAACCTAAAAAGTTACCGACCCCTTTACAAACATAAAATATTTCGTCGGCTTATAAGCGAAAATGTTTCTCACTAAGTCTCAAAAACTATATATGATTCAGGCAAAACACACTAACCTAATGTATTTCACTTAACTACGAATGAACCTACCGACTGACTTACTCAGAGCGACTTGCCCAATCTTGTAAAAAAATAATTATTTGTTTGGGTATATTGTATAGGTTTTGTCAGTTTTATTACAGTGTTTTGCGTGACAAGTTCGTTAAGGGTTTTAAATTTTGTGTTTATTTATTAATTATTCCTGTAAGAAAAATGAGATGTGCTCATAAAATACTGAATATGCTAAAAAAAGGTAAATAATATACAAAGGAAAACCCTACATAAGTACCACTGGTAGAATGCAAGCTTCTAAAATTCCAAAAGCGGTTGATTGCTCTAAATGTCGATTTAACTGCCAAAATAAATTTTCTAAAGAGAACCGGAAGTTGCTATGCCAAAGTTATAAATTGTCATTTCAAAGACAGAAAGATTTTATATTATTGAATGTGCTTTCTAATGAAGTAAAGAGTCGCAGGTCTAGAAAAGGTGAATGCGATCCAAAGCAAAATCCTATTTTTTCCAACTAAGGGAAAGAAAAGCGAAGTGTGTCAGAAATGTTTTAGTAAAACATTGTCAAAAAACAGAATGAAAGCGGCGAATATAGTGGAATAGACAGAAAGGGCCTTAAGGTTTCTGGCAATAAAACTTCAGAGGTAACGAGAATAAGAGCAAAAAAAAACACAATGAAAGTTTTCCTGTTGTAAAAAGTCACTACACTAGAAAGTCTTTAAAATACTTTATTTAAATTGCAATCTCAATTAAAAAAAAATGTACTAGTTGATCGTGGAAAAGTGTAAAGAGGACAATATGCCAAGTTTAAGTCAGATAACTTATAGGCGAATATTTTGCAAGGAATTTAATATATCATTTTTTAAACCTATGAAAGACCAATCTTTGACCTGTAACGAATACGTTAGACAGAAAACAGGCTGCAATAAAAGAAAAAAATTCAAACAAAGAAATAGCGAAAAATAATAAAAAATTTAAATCAATTACATGTGATATCTAAAGCGTTTTAGAAATTACATTATCGCAAGTAAGTCTCTTGTATTATCTTAGAAAGTTGAACCTCTATAATTTTACAACTTATGAATCTGCTCCAACAAATGAGGTATTCTGTTATTTTTAGACCGAAGTCTGTAAGCGTGGAAGCTGTGAAATTGGTACTTGCCTGGGAACTCATTATCTGGTATAGAAAATCTAACCACTTTTTCAGATACGTGTGAAGGACAAAACAGAGATATTCAAATATCTGCTCTGCTTTTACATATTGTTAAAAATCATCCAGGTCTTCGGATAATTGAGCAAAAGTTCATGAAAAGTGGACACTTCTACTTGGATGTAGATTCCATGTATAGCGCTATTAAAAGTGCCAAAAAATGTGGAGATTTTTAGTGTTCACAAATATGAAAATGTTTTTAAAATGGCCAGAATGGGCAACAATAGGAATAAATCTTTTTATAATACTCGTGAAGTTAATTATAACGAATTATTAGATTTGAAAAAGCTTGCACTATTCTTAAAAAGAAAGAGGATCAAAAAGGGCAAACGGTCAACTGGTTAAAGGTAAAGTATTTAAGTATGAGAAACAGTTTCATAACATTCTAGAGTACAAGTATAATTTTCACGACGAATATGAAAATATTAACGTTAGTTTTGTACATCGTGCTTCTAACAGAAAAAGGCAAAGAGGATAATAATGAAAACTTGGTTATTTCTCAATTAAATTTTAAAAAGCTTCCAATTTCGGATGCAAAGAAAAAAGATTTGATAAAGCTATGTGAAAAAAGTATAGTTCCGTAAGCGCTCAATACCTGGTTCAAAAATCTGCCAAATTATTCTTCGAGACCAAGCAGCGGACCCCGCTGAAAAGTACTCAAGAAGACATTGAACATTAAAAGCATACATTTTTTGTAATAAACGTTTTGTCTTGTTATACCTGTTTTTTGTATTAATGTTTTTGATTTGTGAAAATTTACATGAAAAAAGTAAAGACTTACATAAGCAAAAATTATTGTATTATTAATTACAATTTGAACGAAAAACTATACGTAAGTCATACTTTCCTAGGAAAATTAAACAAAACACACTAACTTAAATGTAAATGTACATGTAAAAAATATTGAGTCAACGTATTCAAATCGAAAATTAAACAAAAATTAGTAATTTGGCAATATATAATTTACTTCTCCTCGTCAGTAATCATTATTACTACTTTATGAAAACTTTGGTATAATTACAAAACAACGAATAAGTTTTAAATGTGAAAATTGATCAAACTGTTTTTAAAAAAATTTAAAACACGATTATCTCAAAACTATGTTTTTTGACTTGATGTGTTTCGCTTGTAAGCTGACGATATCCGTATTATTGATATATTTATAGACTATAAAGAAAATATTTTGAAAATCACAACAAATTACAGGACACGATTTAATAATTAATCTTAAATTCTATGAGATAATTATTTCTGAAATACTTGTTAACGTAAAATAAAAATTGGACTTCTGCGTTAAGAAATACATTGTAACAGCACTGTATTAAGTTAAAAAAGCAAGTAGTCACAATTATTGCCAACTTTCGTGAAGATATGGCAATTTAAGACAAAAACTTTAACACTTAATATTATAAACGTAATCAGTTGACAAATTCTTCTGTTACTACAACGAGTAACTCACCGTACATACAACAAACCATCTTTTTAATAACCCACAATATTTTCACACAAACTTTTACAAATAATAAATAAATGAAAATACACTTTCCATTTCACGCTTTGCAAAATTACCGCGAATTGTTCACATGAGCAAAAAACTTTTATGCAATTAACTAGGTATTAAACCGTAACAATGAGGGGCCACTTTCCTTTTACAAGAAAAAAGAAGTAAAAAAGTAAATAGCACTTACTGTGACTGATTTCATTATGATCTAATTTGCAGAGGCAAAATCTGAGACTGATGATGGGATTGCTTCGCAGTTGGTTCTTATACCTTTCCTCGGGCGTGACTGAACAAAAATCAGTGAAAGGCTTTCTAAAAGTTCCGGTCAGTACTCGATGGTCGTTTGATCTACCGTTATAGTAAAGGGGCTTAAACTATATAAATAATCACATAACTCTAATTCCATTTAAATGGATATTATCATTCTAAAACGAATGTTCTATCTTATTCGATATCGTTTCCAATCGCCTAAAATATCAAAACGTTCAAAATCATCCAATTGAATACATTTTATTTTTACTTTGCCAGTTCGTTATGACTAGACTTCGGCAAATATGCAAATAAAAATGTAGAAAATATGCGCATAAATATGCACGTGTTTACCCGAAAATATCCAAATATTTTACAAAATATGCATACAAATAAATAAAAAAATCGTAAAATAGTAACAATTTTATTTAAAAAAAAAAGTGTACATAACTAAATATTTCCTACTATTCATTAAGATTTACATTTATTTTAAGTAACTACATCATTTTTAAGTATGAATAAACTTATTTAGAATTATGGTAACAATAAATGACCAAGTGGTGTTCAAAATTTTCTAACAAAAACTTGTGGCTTCTGTCTGAGTACATATATTTATATATGGAAAAACTTCGTTCAACATCAACTGATGTAACGGGAGCATTTTTCAAACTAACCAAAACATTTGGTTCTAAATTAATTGTTTCCGAAATATTTCCAGCTAGAACACTGACTACTTCAGAAAGAATATGGTAACCTTTATTTTTTTCCATAGTAGCTTCAAATTTTTTTAAAATATCTTTTCCAATATTACCTCTAACGTTCCGACAACATGACGCAAATTCTTTTATTAATGCTGTACTTTCGAACAATGACAGTTTTGGTGATTCTAACTGAGTAATTGTTTTTTGAACAAAACTAAAATTTGATTTTATAAATGAAAGTTCTTGTTGAAGCAAGTTATTCTGAAAAGTTTGTTTAGAATCCAAAAGAGATTGGGAACTTTCATCTGTTAACGTATCAATTATGTTCTTTATTTTAACAAAATGATCTGCATAAAAATTAGCTGCTTCTAACCATGTTCCCCATCGCGTTAAAATAGGTTGTGGTGGAAGAGGAATGTTAGGTAGCATTTCTTTATAAAGTTGAATTCTTATAGGAGATTTAAGAAATACAATTTTGACACTGGATATCATGGTATTTACAAGAGGAAACTTTTTTCGTATTTCCTCTGCAACTCTGTTTAATCCATGCGCTACACAAGTAACATGTATTAAATCTGGGAAAAATATTTTTAAATTTTGTCCTGCTTTCACCATATAAGGAGCAGCATTCGATAAAATAAGCAGTAATTTATTAGAAGGAATAGTTGTCGGAAGAAAAAAAGTTGCTAATGTTTCTTGTATAAAACGCGAAATTGTTAAAGCATTTGTTTTCTCAAGTTGCTGGCATGAAATAAGATGAGATTTTGGTAAGGTATCTTCTTTAAGAACACCAATCAATAAATGAGCAATATACTTTCCTGAGGAATCAGTGGTTTCGTCTACAGATATGTAAAAATAATTATCTGCAATTTCTTCCTTAATATTAATTAACACCGACGAGTATATCCCGTTCACATTATTTCTTCTTAGAGACCGATCACTTGGAACATTAAGTTTGCAATATTTTTTTAGAAACGAACTAAAATTTAAATTTGCTAATTTTGAAAGCGGTATGTTTGCAGACACTAATGCGCGACACAAGTCTTCATTAAAAGTTTCTTGCTCATCTAATTTTTTTGAAGTAGATTGGAAACATTTAGCCATTGAAGTTTGATGTTTTTCTCCTATTTTTCCTTTTTTTGCAATGTGTGAAGCAGTTCTCACATGTTGGTCTATCTGAAATTTCTTCTCACATGCTATCTATAAATAAAAATAAAAACCTTTATTTTAACCCAACCTTTAAAATATAAAAATATACAAGGTGTTTTTGGTTAATCAAATAACTGGTTTGGAAAAAAAAAACACTCGCTAAGTGTTTTAAATGCAGTATTAATCCACAAATTAGTTTTTGTTACTAACCATTAGTACATCATATAACTTATTTTAAAATTCAAGTTTTTTTTTTGTTAATTCAATTACAATAAAAATAATTGTGTTTTAGAATAGCTGACTTCATAACAAAAAGTAAAGGTGAAAAATTTTTCTAAATACACACCATTGTATTGTACCATGGACAATTTTTTCTCACTAAAGGAAGCTATTTTTCATTTAAAAACAACCTACGAGTACTAAATTTCAAGTAAATACGTTTATTGGTTTTAAAGTTATTATTGTTATTAACTAAAAGAATTTAATTTTTTTTTAATTTTAACACCCTGTATCTCGAAAAGTAAATAAGTTTGACCCCTCATTAACTATATCGTTTTGTTCAATTTTTCGAGAAGTATCCACAGTCAAACGTTGTAAGTGTCATTTGGAAACACCCTGTATGTATGAAATATTAGATATTTAATAGAAAATATTAGATACTTACAATTTTGCCACAGACTGAACAGTAGATTTTTCCCATATCCATAGACAGCTCTTTATAAGGTTTAATCCAAGTTGAAGCACTGGTTGTTTTAGGCATTATAAAATCACAATCTTCCTTTTTGTTACGCACAACGAGTGTTTACGCTTTGAATATCAAAACAAAAATGATTTACAAATCTGAGCATCAAATTAGAAATGTTTAGGTACCTAATTCAATAAACTGGGAGATTTTGGAAAATCCCTAAATTAGGAACAAAACTATTAGCCGTTTACCTGCTGTTAAGATACAATAAATTGTAGATAGATTTGGGGATTAGATCATAAAATGCAAATAAGCGAACCCTTAGCGATTATCCAATAACTGAATGCCTCAGTGACCGAGACTTTCTAAGAATGTTGAGGGCTACTTAAATTGATCTTCTTTGAAATTGTAAATGTTTTGTACCTGTAGAGATTACGTACTTAGATCATTTCTTGATTAAAATGACTACAAAATTTTATACAAGAATTGAAATAAATTGGTATGTTTAAAAATTTTCAAATACAGTATAAAAATCTGAACTTTTATGCACTTTATGCAAACTTTTATACAAATATGCCAAAATATGAAATATTTGCATAAAATATGCACAATATGCACAATATGCAATATGCATATTTGCCGAAGTCTAGTTATGACTTTTCTTTTACTCTACTGGATTCTTATTTTTTGTCTAATGCAGCTACGTCTGACATTCGAATTCATTATTTTCATTCACATTAAGGAACCTCTGCAATTCTTTTACATTCATATTATAAGAATGTAAATTTTGATATTTTTTTATTGTAACTTTTTGGTAAGGACGTACTAAGTTTACTACCTGAGTTGTATTCTATAAATTTTAGACAAAGTATTTTATTAATCAACATATTAAAATTTTATTGTATGAACATACGTTTGAACTCAACTCCTTGATGTAATAAGACAAAAGCAAGCTTATTCATCTTTGCCGTTCAATACCCCGTCTTTATTATCTATTTTTATTGTAATTCTGTCTACTTCCTTCTTCAATATATTGTAGGTAGATCGGTCTCCATTCATTCTGGGACAATCGGTTAATTTTTTTTATCATTTGCTCTTACTGACTCGACTTACTCTTATGACATATCCGTATGACTCCGTACGATATTGGAATCAACGTGAAAAGTTTGACTTAATTGTGCTCAAATGCCATAATATATGACTTCAATTTCATTAGAGCAATAGCAAGGTTTACACTGTCAAAATACGCTCCGTATTAAAATATAAATTTAGTGTAACAAAGTAAAAAATAAACTAATACAAATAGACTACAGTGAATTCAGACCGACGGCTGTTCTTCCGATAAAAATATTTCGTCAAAATTCAGCAGATATCAGTGAGTAAGCATTTCAAAAAGCACAATAACCTCTTTATACAATTAATAAACAATAGACAAAAACATCCCGATAAGAGCTCTGCTGAAGTGCTGTCTGAAATAAAAGCGACGTTGCCGGCTATTGAAAAATTTCTGCATTAAAGCCGAATCATTATTACGAAAATCCAAATCTGAGTATAACTCTAAAGTGCTGAGAAGGGTTGAAGCTCCGACAAGTCGATTGGGCAGACACCCTTACCGCGGTACAATGGAGCAGATACTAGAAAAATTAGAGAAAATCGACGAAAGAAATGTAAGAATCTAAAGCAAAATAGATAAAATGCAAGTAGACCTGGATAAATTAAATAAAGAAAACGAACAGTTGAAGGCAGATAACAAAGCAATGAGAACTAAAATCACAGAACAAGAAGTTAGAATCGAAATACTGGAAAGACAAGCTAGAAGAAAAAACATAGTAATACAGGGGGTCGAAGAAAACCAAACAGAAAGCGAACAAGAGACGATAAATAAGATAAAGGGGATAATGAAAAAAATCGGCGTACAAACAAACCTAGATGAAGAACTGGTAGAGATGAGAAGAATAGGCAGACAAGGTGATCCCCAAAATATACCCAGACCCATCATATTAGAAATGAAAAAGGAAGCTACGAGAATGGAAATTCTGAAGGCTGCTAAAAACCTAAGAGGAACTAAAATATATATCAATGAGGACTTCCCGAAGAAAATACTACAAGAAAGGAAGCATCTTCTTCAGCTCATGAAAATGGTACGCCAGGAAGGACACACAGCCGCATTAAAATACAACAAATTATGGATAAATGGTGAACCGTTCTCACTGGAGCAACTAGAAGGCATAGAGGTAAATTATTGGAAGAAACCTGAAGAGAAGAAGGGTAACGCTAGGACAATAAACGACAGATCTCCCATATCTGATAATATAGATCCAAGAGGAAAATTGATGAAAATGGCGTCAAAAAACTAACAAAAAATATAACAAAAGACGGCGACAGTATAACGGAGTTGGCAATGAATACGGACATAAAACTGTTTTGTAAGAAAAGACGCAAAAACAAAACAAAACAAAATAAAACAAAAAACAAAAATAGAAAAATAAGAATAGGAACGTGGAATATCAAAACACTTCTAAGACCAGGCAAAATGGAAGAGTTGGCAAAAGAAATGATAAAATACAAGATGGGAATACTAGCGCTACAAGAAATAAGGTGGGCAGGAGAAGGGATGATTGCTAGAAGAAATTACACAATGTACTACGCAGGAGAAAGCAAACAGGGGCGCAATGGAACTGCCTTTCTAGTTAGTAATAGCGTAAGAGACAAGATTATTAACTTTAAAGCGGTTGATGGAAGAATATCATATATTAGAATGAAAAATAAACAAGCAAATTTAACATTTGTCAACATATATGCCCCTACTGAGAATGCTCCTGAAGAAGAAAAGAATGAATTCTATGAGAAACTTGAAGAATTGTTCGAAGAAATACCAAAGAACGACATACTAATCCTGCTAGGAGACTTCAACGCAAAGATAGGGAAAGAAGACACGAACAGAGAAATCGCAGGAAAAGAAACGATCCATCAAAATACGAATAACAATGGCAGGAGAATATGTAATCTAGCAGCAGCAACCAATACTTTTATTATTAGCACTCAATTCAAGCACAAAAAAGAGCACAAAGTAACGTGGCTAATACCTGGAACAACAGATGGAAACCAAATAGACCACATCCTAATCTCAAAAAAATGGAGAACAATTGTACAGAATGTAAGGTCATACAGGGAAGCCAATGCTGATTCGGATCACATTTTGGTGATAGGCGACATGAAATTGAAGATACTTAAAGATAAAAACGACAGAAAGAAAAGAAAGAGGTGGAATCGGTCGAAACTACGTATCGACCGATATAAAGTACGTTTATTGACGTTTCAATTTTCACTTCGGAAATCGTTCTAAAAATACAAACAAAAACAATGTTTTTATTTTGAGAACGATTTCCGAAGTAGAAATTGAAACGTCAATAAACGTACTTTAACCTTTAATGGTGGCTTATTCCCATTTAAATAGTAACTAAAAGATTCTTCGTCTTCTTCTTTAGGTGCCGTGTCCATATATTACTTTTTCTCTATTGTAAAATGCTGAAAACCCAAAAAATGTGTTTTATGCAAGATGGTACATCACCACATTCTAGAGAAAGAACATCACAATAACGTTCACTACAAACGATACAATGAGATTTATTCTATCTAAAACCAAACCAAACAATATACAGGAGATAACAAAGAACTGCATTTATAAAATACCTTGTGAATGCAACAATTTTTATGTGAGAGAAACGTCAATTCCAGCAAGTGTTAGGACTTAACAGCATGAATTACACATAAAAAACAGAGCCTTCGATAGGTGCCTGGTATGCAAAAATGCTTGAAAGAAACAGGCAACACAAAGAGAAAAATCTAAGAAAGATTCCTTATCATACTTAATGTGTAAAATGTGTAGCATATAGTTTAACAATATTTTTATATCATGAACTCACTATTTTGACATTTTGCTTAATTTTCCAGTAAAACGTTTCAATATTTAATTTTAATATCATTTTTGGTGTATACGACTTACCATTTCCACTTATCTTAATAACATAAATTCCGGTACTTGTTTCCATATAACTTTCCAACTAAACATCTTTTTGTATCTGTATTAATCCCATATTAATTACTTTGACAAAAGCAGAGTCGTTCAAAGCGTTACAAACTTTCCAATATAAAAAAATTTATTATATAATGATAAGTAATAATTAACATAATGCTTTACTGCGTAGGGAAGTAAACAAACTTCTTCACTATTTGTTACCATTTAAGAGGAGTAGGTTGCACTACACAATATTTCATAATCGTAATAGACAGCTCGTATTAGAAACGTGTGATTCAAATCAAGATTTTATCAGTCCTCTTAGTTCTCTCACTTTGGTGCAAATTAGAGAAACACATTTTGAAGGGATACTAGTAAAAGAAAACATTTGCTTTTTTATTGCGTTATTGTTAGATGATCTTGTTTTAAAAGAACAAAGACACTGTTTTTAACAGAAAGCCGTCATGGGAATCTAAGCGCCGAAATTGTTTATTTTAATACGGTTTAAATTGAATTGAATGCAGCACTTATACCGTGAAAGTTCCATTAGAAGACATAAAATATTAAATAATCACAAAAATAACAAGGAATGTTAATCCATGTAAAATTTTAAAAATTTTGTAATTAGTTTTTTAACACGTTGCCTGAAGTAGAGGATTTTGTAATACTTTCCGTTCACGCCATAGTGACCGAGCCGGCATTAGTTATATTCGCTCGGTCACTCGTTGGCGTGCAGGGCAATTTTTTTCTCGGTCACATAGACCGAGACGGCAGGCAATGTGATAAATATTAAGTTTAAGTAATTTCTCTAGTAACTAAATTGTAGAGTTGGTAACTCAACTTAGTAGCCTTACGGCCCGATGGAGCCACTATCTTCAGGGGAAATCTATTATCGTGTATACATTCTTGTAGACGACTGATGCAAAAATTTCAGCCAAATCGGAGTTGTAGTTTTGATTTGACAGAGTGTAAAAACGGACGTTTCCGTGGATTTAAGAAAAATGGAAAAAGAACAATATCGGTCAGTGAATCGATTCTTGTTCCTGAAAGTAAAATGACTTCTCCTTCAATGACAACCGTCAAAAATTGGTTTAACGAGTTTTAACGTAATTCATAGTTATAGTCATAGTCATACTTTATTGATCCTTTAAGACATTCAAAATAAATAATGTATAGGATACGTCACTACAGAATTCAATATAAAAAAAAAATCGGTTGCCTGTAAAGTCGGTTTTACGGGCGAAGATTTTACGTGACAACGTCTTTTTATATATTATTTTATATATTATATATTATTATATTACTATTTTATATATTATTTATATTTTATATATTATATTTTTATATATTATTTTATATATTATTTATTTTATATTATATTATTGATCTTATTATTTTCTACAAAATTTATTTGAAATTTTTTTCGATATATCAATTAGTTGCGGAGATATCGATCATTGAAGTTATTGTTTGCTACCAGTATATTATATATTTATTTTTTTCAGTTATAAAAAATTACTATTTCCAATTGTGTCTACCAAGTATGGTCACATGTATTTGCCTACATATTAAATAATAATAAGTACAGATAATGTTATGTGACGTTCACTTCTGATTATATATATTTTAATATTTTTAATTTTAAAGAATCAATTTGAAAATCAAAACACTTATTCAGATCGAAGGTTCAAATTTTTAAATAAATTTGAAATTAATTAAAATTTGTAAATGTAAATGGTAAAGTTGAAAATTAAAACATTTACTAAAATTGGAATTTGAAATTCTTGCTAAACACAGTTAAATTCTAACTCCGCGCGTGGTGATTGGTCGGTTTAGTTCGTTTGTTTGGTCGCCCTGTTTTGACAGGTTAGAAGTTATAATTTGTTATTTTAAATGTTTGACTAGCAATACGCGCTGTTTCTTCTCAATCGACTGAATTACGATTGATTGCAGAGTAATTTAAACTAATAATTTACTTAACACTATCAACATTTGTCAATAGTATGACATAACCTATAAACTCAGTTTCTCAACTTTTGTGTCAATCTAACAATTAATCAATCAATCATAGTTTACGATAATGAAATATTAGTGTACAATTATTTACCTTTATTGTTGTAGTTGTTGTAAATGACGAATCTAAGCACTCCACATTTTCACTACAGACGCAGCTGACGATACTTTCAACGATTTTCAACTTTAGCGATTCAACGCGCCTAATTCTCTAGTGCCGCGCGCAGCGGACCGATCATGTTTAAGTGGAAGAGAGACGCAAGGCATTCGCCGATCCGGCGGGCCTCTCTCTCGTTCGGCGACTCACTGTAACAGACGTGAGCGGGCGTTACACTTTTTCTTAAATGACTCCGAGCCACAACCTAATTTAAGACGTTGTCACGTCAAAACATTAATGTGTGTAATACAAATTGACAAAACATAAAATATAATAAATAACATTTTTACAAGTAAAATATAAAGCTACTGCAGTTTTTTTTAATTTAGAGGAAAGTGGTATTTCTTTCACAGTTTCTGGCAAATGATTATATAAGGTCAGTCCATATATCTGAAGCAATTTTGAAATTTGGATGTTCTGTGTTTAGGAACTCGTAAAAATTCAGCACTTTTTGTATTCTAATAGTGATTGTCTAAATTTACTGGAAATGTATTGATTTTCTCTTTTACATAAAGTAAACATTTATAGATATATAGGCAGTAGAAAGTTAAAATTTAATGATTAATAAAAATTTGTTTACAAGATTGTTGATAACCTTTTTGATTATAATTTTTTTTTGGGTAATCAACACTTTGTTATTATCTACTGAGTTCCCCTACAAAATTACATTAAAGCACATGTGGCTGTAAGCAAGGCTATAATAAACGTTCATTAATGCCGAGATGGTTAGTGTGTTTTTAATTCTAGATATAGCATAAAAAGCTTTATCCAATTTCATGTTCACTGAATTCACTTGCTCTGACCATTTGAGATTACAATCAATGAACACACCCAAAAACTTTGTAGAGTGAGTGGAAGATAACATATTGTTTCTATCATGGATGGTTAAGATATAGTCATAGGTAGATGAGTTGTATGAATGAAAATAAATAATTTCCGTCTTGTCAATGTTTAATATTAGTCTGTTGGTAATACACCAGCGTATAAAGCAGTCAACAACAGTCTTCATTGTCATTTTTAATTTCTCGAGTGTACGTGCAGAGATTATTAACGAGGTATCATCAGCAAACATTGATATTATAGGTGCCCTTATGTGATCTGGTAGGTCGTTAATAAAAATTAGGAATAATAAATGGTCCCAGCACGGATCCCTGCGGTACTCCTTTATTTGTCGTGTATGGTTCTGAGCTTGATTCTTTCATCTTAACAACACTCTTCCTGTCACTTAAGAAATTTATTGTCCATTCTAGAAATATCCCTCGAAAACCAACGTTATATGATTTATTGCGAATAAATGTTATGTCTAAGTAGTCAAAAGCTCGTGATAGATCAAAAAATAGTCCTGCCTCGTGGTTTCTACTATCTAATTCATCATAAATACGCTCAAACAAGTTGCATGCAGCCGTGAGTGTTGACTTTTTTGATCTAAAGCCGTGTTGGTTTGGAGTTAATAAATTGTATTCTTCTATAAAATTTATCATTTTGTTGTATACAACCTTCTCTATTAGTTGGGAAATTATGGTAAGGACAGATACTGGTCTATAATTTGAAATATCATGAGTGTCATTATTTTTGAAGATTGAAATAACTTTTGCCATTTTAAATATGGATGGAAATTGGCTGGTTGTTATTGAGAGATTAACTAAATGGATTAAAGGAATCGATATATGATCACTTATGAGTTTACTTACTTATATTTATGCGTTTTTATTCATATCTCGAGTTCGACAAAAGCTATTAACCTGCGGTTTGCGCCATTTTGTTACAAATTTAATCCAGTTTCAATATAATTTACAATAAATAGGTATTTCCATTAAACATATTAACCTAACTGCAATTGTTTTATAGTAGATGTGAATTAAGTCGTCCACACTCTTTCTAATGACACTAATCTCGTTAAAATCGGTTGATCCAAACCAAAGTTATAGGTATTTATCCACAAATATTTTCCCACTCTCTCCCACCCTTTATTTGACAAAATAAAAAAAAATCTTGAATAACTTTGTGCAGAATTAAGGCCTCTTCCTAGTTTACTTATTTAATACTTGGTATAATTGGGCATATTTCACAAAAAACTGGTTTTCAAATTTTTTTTTTCACAGGTTACGCCCCCTAGCGGTTAACCCAGAAACTTGAAAGTTATTTCCAGTGATTTCTCTTTGCCACTTTTACTAAGGAATTTTTTCTCCTAAAGTTATAACATGAATAGATTCTGATATATAGCCGAGAGATCGGCTTATTGGAGCACCCGGTACTTTCTCATAAAATGAAAATAGTTACTTAAAATTTAAGAGCAAGTTTGACAAAATACTTTTCTTTCAAACAGCTTTAATTCAGGATATGGCTGAATCCAAGCAATTAGTTTGGACATCGCAATATAAACAAATTAACGAAGTCACGGGTTACTTAATAAGATTACTCTATAAATGCATTTTTAAAATTTGTTTTAAATGCTTGTTTGCACTGTTGTTGCAAAAAAAAACCATAAATGAAACTAATTTTAATTTCGGAGATTCATACAGCTAATTAATTCCTAAAAGCTTCACCGACACTTCCGCCCCTTTTCAATTTTGGAAAAAACCGTTCCACTAAAAGTGTTTTCGTATGTTTCATTTTGTTTGTAGGTTGGGGATAATAATTGTTTACCAATTTTATTACAATAGTAGGTACGCCCAAAATGATTCAAAGAAACAAAGGTTTTATTACTCGGGGAATTTAAATAAAAAATTCCGAGAAGAGTTCGATACATTCTAAAAATATTGGCATTGTACTTTGTTTTATACAAATATGCAGATATATGTATTTTCTCGTAAAATATATGCAATGCATTTATGCAAAAAAATGTGAAATGTCTTAATGTAAAAGAACTTCTTTTCTTCCTTATTCTTAATATAAAAGAAATACGCCTATGGTTTTTTTGTTCACGTAATCCATAAATTACTTGTAATACAAATGTTTTTCATATGTTTGTATAACATGCTTTCCTGTTATAATTAATAACGTATCAAATAGTTTACTTGATTAGACTTAATAAAAAGTATATCAGTTCCCACATATTAAAAAATAATTGGAAAATTAAGAGGTAAATTCTAATAAGACTAATGAGTCGAGCCAGTTAGTAGTTCAGCCTTTTACAAAATATCTAATGAAGCATAAACCTCACGAATCAAATATGTATTGGGCAATCGCTAGAGGGATTTAAAATTTCACGATTTAATTTAAATACCATTCTTCCGTTAATTAAATTCGTTTTTTATACACCAGATTGAGATTAGAATTATAATTATATATTCATAGCAGAAATCTTTATGTAACCATTTCGGTAGAAATACTAATACAATTTTTAAGAAAGTAGAAAAAAAAAACAATGCTTAAAAAAGTACATAATAAGAAGTGGTTTGAAGATATATATATATATATATATATATATATATATATATATATATATATATATATATATATATATATATATATATATATAGAAAAGAAATTTAATCTTTGCAGATTAGTTAAATAGTAAACTCTTAAATATTGGGGAAATCTGCAAGAAATACTCTAATGTGTATCAATTGTTTCGCCGAACGTTTTCGCCAAAGAGAATTAATTTGGCTTCTTCAGGGCTGAAAGAGAATAAATTATAATTAGCTACCATATATTATCTATTAAAACATTATTGATCTTACCGTAACTTAGAATTGTAGAGTTAGAATATTAAAAAACTTTGCTAGTAACATAGTGGTGTTTTTTTTTTTTTTTTTTTTTTTTTTGTTACTTGTTACTATGTGCAAAAAAAAGTTTTTTATAAGAATTGAAATGTATGGTAGCTTCGCTTTGCACATAGTAACAAAAAACACCACTATGTTACTAGCAAAGTTTTTTAATATTCTAACTCTACAATTCTAAGTTACGGTAAGATCAATAATGTTTTAATAGATAATATATGGTAGCTAATTTATTCTCTTTCAGCCCTGAAGAAGCCAAATCAATTCTCTTTGGCGAAAACGTTCGGCGAAACAATTGATACACATTAGAGTATTTCTTGCAGATTTCCGCAATATTTAAGAGTTTACTATATATATATATATATATATATATATATATATATATATATATATATATATATATATATATATACCTACTGAGAGGATATAAGGTTTTTCGGTAAAAAAAATGATTCAAGGAGTGCATCCTTGCATTAGGAATGCACAAAAATTATTATTAAACACAATTAATACATAGGACACATACTTTTTTTTTCTTGGCTTGGACAATTATCATTCAGCCAGTCTCAATCAACATAAGCTTTATTAAAGAAAAATAATATAATTATTCCAATAAATATTCAAATCAAAAAATGGAATGTCGAAGGATTTAAAAGCGCAACAAAGAGACAAGATTACAGAAATGCTCTCCAAATAAAACTCAACCGAACTAGAGAGGAAGATACTGCAGAGGAGGAATGGAGACAATTAAAAACAATTATAACGGAGTCAGCAGAGGAAACTGTCAGAAAAGCCAAAAGGCAAAGAAATGCGGAATGGTATGATGATGAATGCAGAACTGCAGTAGAGGAAAAAAGGCAAGCTAGGCTTAACCAACTTCAAAGAAACACAAGAAATAGCAGTGAGATTTATATTGAAAAAAGAATACAAGCGACTAGAATATGCAGAAGAAAGAAAAGGGAGGCTATGAAAAAACAAGTACAAGAAATCGTAAAGCATAACAACAGACGCGAAAGCAGAAAATTCTATAAATGCATAAAAGAAAGCACATAGTCATTTAGACCAAAACTAATGATATGCAAAGACAAGGACGGAGAACTACTAACAGAGAAGCAAAAAATTATAATGAGATGGAAACAATATTTCAAAGAAAATCTAAATGCAGACAACGAAAATGAGCAGAACGAGACAATATATTATACGGTGGAGCTGCACATCGAAAATCCGAGTTATGAAGAAGTAGTTCAGATAATAAATAAACTAAAACACAATAAAGCACCAGGAACGGATGGAATTTTGGCAGAATTATTAAAGCATCGAGGATCCGAACACTGGGAAAGAATCCATTACCTAATAACATTAATATGGACGAAGGAGCAAATGCCAGAGGAATGGACAGTTGGCCTCATACAGCCAATATATAAAAAAGGAGATAAGAAGGAATGCCAGAATTATAGGCCAATTACATTGCTAAATGTAATATACAAAATTCTTTCTGGTATAATCTACAATAGATTATTAGAATACTCCGAAAATATAATTGGTGATTATCAAAATGGATTCAGACCAAATAGAGCCACTACAGATAACATATTCATACTAAGAACGATACAAGAAAAAGCTTATGAATACGACATTCTTCTTCTTAAGGTGCCATGCATTTCTGCGTAGGCGTCCACCGTACATCGTCTTGTCAGGTGAGATGTTAAATATTCTGGATTAAATAATTCTGTTTTTAGCAGCATTGCGAAGCATTTCATATCTGTGGATTCCTGTCCATTGCCGAATATTGCGCAGCCATGACATTTTTTTACGTCCGAGACCTCTCCTACCCTCTATTTTCCCTTCGAGTATCAGTTGCTGAAAAGTGTATCGTTCTCCTCGTATAATGTGCCCCAAGTATGCAGTCTTCTTACTTTTTACATAATTAAAAAGTTCCCTATCCTGTAAGCCCGCTCTTCTGAGTACTTCCTCATTTCTGACCCTGTCCGTCCATGATATTCTGAGCATTCGACGCAGGCACCACATTTCGAACACTTCAAGTTTGTTAATGGAACTGGCCTTTAACGTCCATGCTTCCATTCCGTACAGGAGAACAGGCCACACGTAACACTTAAGCATCTTGTATCGGAGGTTGAAGTCCAATTTGCGATCAGTCAGAAACTTACGAAGCCTCAAAAAAGCATTTCTGGCTTGTTCAACTCTGCTCTTTATTTCATTCTCGGGGTCCCAACCCTTATTCAGCAAACATCCCAAGTATTTGAATTGCCTGACTTGTTCGATTTCTTCTCCAGAGACATATATCTTTGCGTTGGGGTAATCATTTCTACTTATAATCATTGATTTTGTCTTGTTGATATTTATTTTCAAACCCCGAGCTTCACTTGCAAGAGTTAGATCATTCAAAAGGCATTGAAGATCTTCGATGTTATCTGCCACTATGGCTGTATCATCGGCATACCTGATGTTATTAATAAATATGCCGTTAACTTTAATACCCTTATTAGAGTCTTCCACTGCTTCTGCGAAGGCTTTTTCTACGTATAAATTGAACAGCATTGGAGACAGTATACAACCTTGCCTTACTCCTTTTTTAATGGAGAAATCTTCTGTTTCGTTGGAATTTTGAAGACGTGCTGTTGCTGTCTGATTCCAATACAGATTGGCAATGATTCTTATATCCTTTGCATCCAATCCCAACTCTTGTAGGTATTTTATCATCAATTCATGTTTTACATGTTTGAATGACATGAATACGACATAGACCTATATAATATGTATATAGACTTTAAACAAACTTTTGATAGTGTGAAAAGAGACAGAATGCTGAAAGACCTTTGTAATCTAGGTATACCTAAGAAATACATCAGCCTCATAAAATGACGTTGCAGGGTTCAAAAGCCGCAGTCAGAGTAGATGGAGAACTGACTCTCCTGTTTAACATCAACATGGGAGTAAGACAGGGAGATGCCCTATCAACCATGCTATTCAACCTAGTTCTTGAGGCAGTCATCAGAAAAACCAATATAACCGGCCATATAAACACCAAATCAGTACAAATTACTGCATATGCAGACGATGTAGCCATCATTAGTAGGAATAAGCCGCGGATGCCTTTACATATCTCGGCATAGAAATCAATCAGAAGAACTCCGTAAGTAGCCAAATTAATGCACGTATTTCCAGCGGGAATCGTACATACTATGCTAATAAAAGATTGATGACATCGAAATTATTGGACAAAAGAACCAAAATGACTATCTACAGAACACTGATTAGACCCGTAGTAACCTATGGATGTGAAACTTGGGTAATGACGAAAAAAGATGAAGCCCAACTCAGGACATTCGAGAGAAAAATACTGAGGAAAGTATATGGCCCTGTGCAAGAGGAAGATGGCACATGGAGAATCGGGAGAAACGACGAGGTTAATGAGTTAAATAAAGGTTATGACATTGTAAGATTTGTGAAAAGTCAAAGACTGTTATGGCTGGGACATGTGCAGAGACAAAACGATGCAAAAACAACAAAGAAAATGTTATAATGGAAGCCCATAGGAAGGCGAAAAAAAGGAAGGCCCAGAACGAGATGGTTGGATGACGTGGAGGACGACCTGAAAACAACGAACATAAGACAATGGAGAAGAAGGGCACAAGAGAGATCTGAATGGAAGGACATAGCCAGATAGGCAAAGACCCATCCAGGGTTATGATGCCAAAAGAAGAAGAAGAATATAATTATTCCGTACTTAGCTAATGTACATACTATGTTAATAAATACTATATTATACCTTTATTATAATTCAGTTATTGAAAGACGTAATGTGAAATACATAGTGTATACATCTTACAAATAAAAGTATCTACCTACTATGTTAATAAATACAATTATGGTAATATTTTTTTTCACTACGTTAAGATATAAACCCGATTCAACACCTCGGAGGTTTAGATCCTCTTGTGATTGTTTTCTTCTTTTTTTCTTTATGTGCCGTCTTCTACCGAAGGTTGGCGACCATCAAACGATAGGTTTCTCTGTTTTGTGCCGCATGAATTATGTTCGCAGCTTCTGGTATTTGAAACCATTCTCTCAAGTTTCTCAGCTAGGATTTCTTCTTTCTGCCCAAACCTCTTCTACCTTCAATCTTGCCTTCCACGACTAGTTTAAGCAGACTGTACTTATCATTACAGAACACATGGCCCAGGTATGACGCTTTCCTCCTTTTAACATTTGTTAACAATTTCATCTCTTTACCCATTCGTCTTAATACCTCTGTGTTGGTCACTCTGTCTGTCCAAGGTATTTTCAGTATGCGTCGATACAGCCACATTTCTAGAGCCGCTAACTTTTTTATAGTTGCTGCTGTTAACGTCCACTCTTCAACTCCGTAAAGTAGCGTAGAGAGTACGTAGCATTTCGTGGCGCGCCATCGGACTTTAACGCTTAGGTGGCGGTTGCTTAAGAGCTTTCTCATTTTGATGAATTTGGATTTTGCTATTTCAATTCGGATCTTAATCTCTACACCTGGGTCCCACTTATCATTTACTGTATATCCCAGATATTTAAATCGGTGTACTCTTTCAATACATTCGTCCTTTAATATTCAGCTCGATATGTTGAATGTTCTTTTTACTGATCACGATAAATTTAGTTTTCTTTCTATTGATAATTTAGTCCAAATTGGTTGCCAGTTGTATTTACTCTATTTAGCATTATCTGTAAATGTTCGATGTTATCGGCCAGTATAACAGTATCATCTGCGTATCGAAAATTACTTATTGGTACGCCATTAATCTTGATGCCCTCGTTGTGCTCTTCCAGTGCCTCTAGAAATATTTGTTCCATGTACAGGTTGTACATGTATATTTTTGTATTTTTTTTTATTATTATTTTTTATTAATTTTTTCTAAACATAGGTTACAAATCTAACTAATCACAGGCATACTGTACTATCAGACAAAACGGTTATCAAGCAGTCAAACATTTTCTTTTCATTGAGTGATAGTAGAAAGCGAATATTAACAGGAAGTGAAATGTTCTTGTCTATCATTCTTTTAATTAGGTTGTTGGTGGGTTGACTATACTTTTGACATTCAAAAAATGTGTGGTTGGTCACTTTTAATTTGACATTCTTGACAAATATCCAAATCTAATACAGTCCATCTAATTTACTTACCGTTGCACGACATTATCATTGACAGAGATCGAAGTTGACATAGTTGCCAAAGTATAAAAAAATCCTGAATCCATTTTAAATCAAATAGGTCACATATTATTGCAAAACTGGGTTATACAACAAAACAAATTAAGATTTAATGTAAATAAATAAAAACAAAACAAGAGTTAAAAAATAATCTTGTTAAAAATAAATGTTCTTTATAAAAACGCTTTATAATGCATTTATACAAATTAAATGAAACATATTATTGTGTATTTCTTTAAGTTAACATTAATAGAAATATTTAAATAGTATTTCTACGCGTATATAATAAAATATGTCTAGTGGCTGTAATGCCAGTGTACTCGGCAAAGTGATTCTAAAAAAGAACACACCTACGGCCTAAATATTTCGTGTTGGTATCATGTGACCTCACGGGCTATGACGCGGATGACATGCAACGGTAAGTAAATTAGATGAAGTATATATTTATTTTAAATAAATGTGCCGGATAACATGTATAGCCAAATCTAAGTCTACTGATGGTAGTTATGTATTTGCGAGGGAGGATGAAATTCTTATACCATTTTTGTTTTGAAATAATTGTTTGTATCAAACTGTATTGTGTTGTTAAAATACTACAGTGCTTTTCCCAGTGTGCTTTTCAGTTGTTCATTTGTTCAGTTCTTGAACAAGCAAAATCATCTATAATGCAAGGCTGATAGTTGGTTAGTGATCCATAAATGATGGATTTTGTAGCTAACTGGCCTACAAGTTCATTATATGTAAGTCCTAAATGTGCTTTGATCCACATCAATTGTATTCTCTTGGTGTATTTATTAATTTCAAGTAAGCTATTTTTAATTAAAAAAATGTATGGATTAGAAGTGGAACATAGTACTTGTTAGTTCTTTATTTTTTTATGCGTATTAGAGCTGTCGTATTTTCTGTCATACTCTTCTATTTCTATGCATTGACCCGTTACCCACTTTTTCTTGGTCTTTTTTATCTCTACTTTAATTCTACTTTGTAGTTCTTAATATTTTGGCTCATTTCTCCCTTTGGATTTTCTCCTCTCTTCCATTAATGCTAGAATTTCTGAAACTAAAACTTCTGTTTTTTATTTGTCTTTTCATGCTTTAAATTTTTTTCTGCAGCCATTAGCAATTGACATCTTCTGATGTTAAGATTTCTTCTCCTACTTCTGTTAGATTTGAGTTGACTTGTTGGATCACTTTTTGATGTATTTCTCTTTTTCTTAATTTTGTATAATCAAAAGTTGGTTTATTTTTAGGTATTACAATATTTTTGAGTTTCACGTGCATTCTAGCTATTAGCGGGTTATGGTCTGACTTGGCATCTGCTCTGGGGTATGTTTTTACTGCTTTAATTAAGTTTTTGTATCTATTTTTGACTAATATATGGTCTATTTGATTTCTGACTATGCGGTCTTTGTTGTATGCAGGAGATCTCCAAGTGTATAATATTCTGTCGGGTAGTTGAAACATTGTGTTTATTATTGCAAAATGTTCATTTTGACAATAATCCACAAGTCTATCCCCTCTTTCGTTTTCGTCACCCAGTCCAAAATCCCCATTATATTCCTCAATTTTTCCTCTCCCGAATTTAGCATTAAAGTCCCCCATTACTATTGTAATGTCTTCTTTTTTAATAAATCTTAAAATGGTGTCTAACTCCATGTAAAAATGTTCTGTCTCCTCTTCATGCGTATCCGCTGCTGGTGAGAGTATTTGAATTAAGTTAACTTGTTGTATGATTGTCTTTAGCTGAACCATTATCACTCTTTCTAAGGAAGAAGTGAAGCTTATAACTGATTTAGCCGGATCGTAGTTTCCAGCATAATACATCATGCCATTTTTGGTTATAAGTTTGCCGGTGCCTGGCCATAAATTGTACGTCACTTATGACCAGTTAATTTATTTTCATTCTGGTCCTTTCTTGTATCAAATTGTCTAATTTTCCTGGATAGGACAAGCTTCTTACATTACATGTTGCAAGTCTTATTGGTATACATTTGTGTATTCTTAGACGTGGAATTTTATTATCTAAACGAATATTTTGCTTGCTATCGATCTAGAAGGCCTCGTCTTTTATATGATCTTTTCCTTTCCTACCGGATCTTGGTTTCCGGATTCCGTGATCAGTAACAGTTTGACTTTTTTGCGTATTTGCCATGATGAATGACTTTTTCTGCCTTTGACCAATTTATTGGTTCTTCCGCCTTTGGAGTCGATTTCTCACCTCCAGGACAAAAGATTGTTCTACTTACCTACCGACTCATCCGCCCGAAGTCGTTGGTCGGTAAGCAGGGGATTGCTTATACCGTAAAATGTGTATATAATAGGTATTTATGTCCTTAGTACATAAATACCTATTATATAACTATTTTTTTACTTGTGATTAACCTGATGTGACTGATTGAATTGCTAAAGCCCAAGTAAAAAAATCATTCAACTGTATATTTCGAATAACACCTTTCATTATTTAACTTTATCGCATGTGATATTTGATGTAAGTCCGGGTTAGTATACTCTTTACATTTTAATTTTTCTGAGTGGGTGTTCCCCATCAAAAATATCACTTGAAACCAATTTTTTGTCTAATAAAAGTGAGTGGTTTTAATTATACAACATCATTTACGATTTCTCTCACACTATTTTTTATATACTGTAAATGACACCTTTTAGTCAAATGAAAATGATACTTAGGCGTATTTTACCATCTGCTTTATTATTTAAATTACTAATTTTACATTTAAGAAAACATAATGGGTGTCCATTGGATAATAACTTTTTAGTATTAATTAATAAGAGCGAAATAAATGAGTTTCTTAATTATAGATTCATCTCTCTGCTAGCAGAGCACTTTTTGTGAGATTTGTTTATGTGTATTAAAAGTCTAGACAAAATTTTAACTACTAATTAAGTTTTGACATACAGTATCTGAACTACGTATGTCCTATAGCATGGTACAATGAACACAAGATATGGTACATAATGTTCCAAAATCGGTTCGCTTCGTGCATAACGTAGTCAAGAACGCTTCTTCACTCAACATTTGAATGTAGTTATATAGGAAAGACTTTTAATTTTAAGTTTTTTATATAATTGGGCTAATTTAATTATAGTAATTATAAAGAGATGATAAAATTATGTTATTATAATATGTAATCAAATAATATTTTGAAATTAATTTAATTTTATTGATTTTTGGTACAGTTATTTTGTTGACATAGATATCCTTTGTAAAACAAGTTGTAATTATCTTTTATTACACATAGGTACATGTTGATCAACTTATACTCCAGAATTCTATATTTCAGATGTTTAAAAGATACAAAAAAATGGTAACTATCTACAATACTGTAATGGGTCGAGTACAGCTAAAAATTTTAAAATTATTTTCAAATATACAGTAGACTCGCGATTATTCGAGTCTAGGTTAACCGAGGTCCTTGGTTAACCGAGACAAAAGTCGTAGCTGGTGAGTCACAATTACGAACAGTTATGCGCTGTTAGGTCTAGCCGGAATTGTCAGTAATTAGTCACTGCCTTATTTCCAGAAATTTCTGTGTCGAGTTTTGTCTACAATTATTGTTCCTATGTTAATCAGTGTGAGTTGGATAAGGGTTAATCAATAAAGAAGGTTGTTTCAGCTTTAGGTGTTGAAGAAGTAACTGTTGGAGATTGGAAGCGTAAAAAGAATGAAATCGAATAGTGGGTCAACCAAAGTGTGAGTGGTGGGAGTGGATTGGCGCGGAAGACCATGAAGAAAGGAGACCATGAATAAACTTCTGAGGTGTTGTTCTTGTGGTTTTTACAAATGAGAGAATTGGGCAGCCCGATAAGTGGTTCAATACTTCAAGCAAAAGCTATTGAATTCCACAAGAAGTTTACGGATGGAGGAGAAAACTTTTGTGTGACTCATGGAAGAAAAAATATGGTATCCGACAAATATATCTTTGCGGCGAAAAACTTTTCTGTCGACTCAACTGAAATTGGAACATTTTATTAAAAAATTACAAGACATTATTCTTAAAGATGGATTGACTTCAGGCCATATATTTAACTGTGATGAGACAGGCCTTAATTGTAAAAGGCTTCCTTCAAAAACACTAGCTGCTTGAAATGAAGGACTGCACTAGGTTACCAAAAAATCAAAGAGAGAGTAACAATCATGATCTGCAACAATGCTTCTGATTCTTAAAAATTAAGAACTCTTTTAATAGGAAAATCCAAAAATCTAAGAGCATTCAAAAATATCCAAGTGAATTGCTTACCCACCATATATAAAAACCAACGCAATGCATGGATGGACTGTAAAATTTTTAAGAACTTATAATAAGAATTTTTTTAATGACTTTGATGATTACCTAAAAAACAAAAATCTTCCTCCGAAAGCTTTGTTGTTGCTGGACAACGCACAATCCCACTCATACGCGAGTAAATTGATTAGTGGTGATATAAGTGCTGTGTTCCTTTCACCCAATGTGACGTCTTTCATCAAACTCCTAAACCAAGGCGTTATAGAAGCAATGAAGAGGAATTATCGGCAGAGGCTTTTACAGGTACTGCTAAACAGTGTAGATGAAGGGATGACGTAAACGAGTCCACTATTCAAAAATCATGAAAAAAATTATTCCAGATAGAAAAAAAAACACTGCACTTTCAAAAATAAACTAATAATTGTGAAATTAATAATATAACCCACCTAGCCGGTCGAAAACCAAGACGTCATCGATTGGATGAATGGAGATGAAAAAATGCAACTAAAGGATGACGCAATTGCCGATCTAGTTCTAAACATCAACCATGAAGAAGAAGAAGATACAGACGAGATAACTCAAAAATTTCTTATTTCGTTGGGTTAAAGGCCCTTAAAATAGCTCTTGCATACATCGAGCAGCAAGAGGAATCGACGCTAATAGACGTCCTTCATTTTCAACGCTGGCGCAACATCGCCGCCTCAAAAAGAGGAAAGACTTTTTTAGACAGTGATATTGATAAGCTAAATGTTTTTATCTTTTATATACAGGGTTGTATTAGTTTTTAGTCGGTAAAATAACAACAGTTATCGTTATTTACGTCGTTTTCTGTAAGTACAACCAATTTCGGTATTAACCGAGTCTTTTCCGTAACCGAGGTAATCACGGTCCAAATTACCTCGGATAATCTTAAGTTCACTGTACAAAGAATTCCCACTTCTTGATTTGTTAATAATCACTTTGTAATGTATGTACACAAAATTTGTACGTGTATATTGAACTAAACACAAAATCAAAATAAATAATGATAAAGTCAACTTTATTTAGATCGGATAAGCTAGCTGGCCATCGAATATGAGTGTAGTAAGGTCACACAATATTGCACAACGTTTTAAATGACATCTTTTATAATTTTCACACATAAAACTATCTTGGTATTGTTTAATAATGATAATAATATGTAAACACTACGAGCCTAGTAGGCTCATGGCTGATGTACTATTCTTTGTCACTCCCTTTTCTTCCCAGTTCGTTACGTGAAGTCTTCTCACATCTTCTTTAACTTCGTTGCTCCATCTTGATCTCGGTCTTCCTTTTCCCCCTGTCGTCTGCCAATGCACTAGGTAGTACCATTCTGGGAATTCTAGATGGAATCACTCTCTGCACATGGCCCAATCATCCGTTCAAGTCTTTGAACCTTAATTACCGCTAATATGTTGCCACAAGATTTTGCGATCCCAAACTAATAAAAATTTGGATTTTTTTGTTTTGACCCATTTTTCAGAAGCATACATCACTATTGGCCTTATTACGATCTTGTATGTCCTTAGTTTTGCTCTTCGAGATATATTTTTCCTTCTTAACAACCCATTGAGAGCATATGGAGCGTAGTTGCCAGACATAATTCTTTTCTGTATTTCTTCCTCACAGTTAGGTTCTCTTGTAAAGATATTTCCCAAGTACTCAAATCTTTTAACTTTCTCGAATTTATATTGTGTTACCTTTGCTGTTATAATTGGTATGTACTGCCCTCGAACGAATTACTTATTTGTACATTCCATATACTTCGTTTTTGCTTCATTTATATATATTAGCTTGGTTTCTACCCTCTCTTTCAGTTTCATGACTATATCCATTAGCTCCATTTTCCTTCTAGCTAAGATTACCAAGTCGTTTGCAAATGCTAAACAGTGATATTTTTTTGGTGGTAGATCAGACCTGTTTCATTAAATTTTGTTTCCTGTATAACCTTTTCTAATATTATGCTAAACATTTAAGATGATAATGGACCTCAAAGATTTCTGTTATACTATTCTTTATCTTTAATGGTGTTGTAATATGTTAATAAATAGGAAAAAAGTGGGAAATTCAAAAAGTATGTTTAAGCAAGTTAACACTATGTTTAAAAGACTTAGAAGATAACTGTTTATATCGTATGGATATGGAATAGAATAAACTAAAAATATGCTTTATTGTCACAAAAAATTGTACAATTTTATGGACAAAGCTTACGAAAAGTCAGAAAATATCAATAATTAAAATTTACTGAAATTACAAAAATCGCCAATATCACAAAATAAAAGATATAAAAATAAACAATTTAATTGCAAAATTTAAATAAATTTCAAATTGCACAATAAAACATTACGAACTAATAAGTTAAAGTCACTTGTATATGACGAATTGTTACTACCAGGCATAGAATATGATTTATTTGCAATTGGGACAAAGCTCACCTTCTCGCCTAACTTTAAAATATTATCATAGGCTCCTTTAGGAGTTAGATTTAAATCTGTTAATATCTTCTGTATCATAGAAATACTCAAACTCTTTTTATGCATATCACAAGAGTCATATTCTACAATACTGTCTTCAGAAGATTCAATTAATGGAACTGGTTCTCTTGTTGTATTCATTTTGTTCATTGTACCATGGGTTCGAGCGTTCTTGACTACGTCACACGCCTGGGTCAGCTGTCAAATGTCATGCGCAATATCATACCTTGTGTTCATTGTACCATGCGCTATACTGAGAAAGTTAATACCCAATTCTTATAATATTTGTAGCACTCTCGAAGACACTCAAAAATACGATTGTAACTGATAATGTATTTTACATTACATAATTTAGAGAAATATACAATTATTAGTGTAAAAATAGAAGAAGTGGTGTGGTTAGATATTAAGATACTAGAATTTATGAATAATTTTATCATAAATAATATTGTTCTACTGAAAATTGTTTTGAATTGTAAAACTGGGGTGCACGTAATTAATAACAGTGTGTTTATTTTAAAATATCTGAGCTGCACTCCAAATTCAACCTTGCATAATCATCAATATTGATTGTTATTGTGATCTCAATAATGAAAATCAAAGCAAACCAGCCTCATGTTATCATCGGGCTGGTTTGCTTTATCATGGGGCATATCAATAATCGTAAACAGATCAGCAGTCGATTATTCGTTCAGTATTTTAGTTCAGTCGTGTTTTGTAATGTAATACGTCAACATTCATAATAAATAAGTAATGTCAACGATACGCTATTCCAAGTATATAAGTAGCGAATAAACAAAATACATCACAAGTTTAATATTATATATTTAACAGTTCTTTCCTCCAATAATTAATACATAGTTCCACGAGTAACATCGCCAGAAGGCGATGTAGTCCAATTAGGCATCCAGTAGGATAGCAACTATACTTTTTCTATTTTATATTAGAGTGGTAAGTATTTACTGATAAAATAATATCAATAACACTAAAAATTTTTCTTAATGAAAAAATGAAAACGTATTACCTTACAGCATAATCAATAGTTGCTTTGAAGCGATTTTCATGTATCCAACATAATTATATGAACTTTTCACATTTCCGCAAACTTTTTTCCCAAATTGCAGAAGTCTTCTTCTTCTTTGTCAACCATTTTCCATCCACTCCTGAATGTAGGTCTCTCCCAATTACTTTTATCTTTCTCTATCTTACGCCAATCTAATCCACTGTTTGCCTGCCACTGCTCTACCCATCTACCCATCTTTTTTGAGGTCTTCCCATGCTTCTTGTTGTCTTCCTTGGTCTTCATTCTAGAATTCTCCGTGTCCACCTGTTGTCATTATATCGGGCTACGTGACCTGCCCAGCGCCATTTCATTTTTGTAATTTCTTCCACAATATCCCTAATCTTCGTTCTACGTCTTATCTAGTGTTTCTAATCTTGTCTCTCAGTGATATTCCAAGCATGATTCGTTTCATTTCTCTTTGCGTTGTTTCTAATTTTTTAGCATATTTTTTGGTAAGGGCTACTGTCTCCAAGTCCTAGGTACAAACTGGTAGTATGCATGTGTTGTACACCTTTTTCTTTAAGTTTACAGGAATGGAGGTGTTTTTCAAGATATATACTAGTTTGCTGAAAGTGCCCCATGCCAGTTGTGTTCTTCTTTTAACTTTAGCATCTTGATTTGGTTTTCTTAGTTTGATGACATGACCTAGATATGCATAATGTTAAACATTTTCTATGATATGATTTTGTATTGTTATATTTGTCTGGTCTCGGCTCAGTATTTTTGTTTTACTGTAGTTCATTTTTAAGCCTACCGTTCCTGAAACTGCATTTAATTGTTGTAACATTGCAGAAGTAGCAGTACTTAATGTTTCTTGCCATGTTTAAAAAACTGCTGCATCACTTCTGACCAAGTTTTGCATATTCCTCAAATATGTTCAATGGGATTGAATTCACAATGGTATAGAGGCAGTTTTAACATTCTAAGTCCAAAAATATGTTTAATCTCGTCTACTATAAATATTTCTAGTAGACGAAAAATATACATACTTTTGGTTTTCATACCTTTTGGCTAACAGATATAAATTCCAGCTTGTAATAATCCTGAGGAAATAAAATATTTTAACTATTTAACCATTACCTAAAAAAGAAAATTATTAGAATGTGGAAACTACCGTGGAATCACGCTGCTGAATGCAGCATACAAAATAATGGCCAACGTCATTTATGAAAGACTTAGACCACACGCTGAAAAAATAGTTGGCAAATACAATAGTGGCTTCTGTAGACAGAAGTCAATAATAGACCAGATATTTGTTCTGCGAGAGATCCTCGAAAATACAAGTGAATATAACATCGACACACATCATCTCTTCATAGACTTTGAAAGCGCATATGACAATATAAACCGAGAATTTTTAATAAAAGAAATGAAAGAATTTAATATACCAACACAATTAATAGAACTGATAAAAGAATCTCTAAAAGTAGAAAGTAGAATCCGGATACAAAATGAATTAACGGAAACAATAGATGTGAAAAAGGGACTACGCCAGGGAGACGTTCTATAATGCATCTTATTCAACATCGTACTCGAGAAAATACTGAGGGACACAACAGTCAATACACGAGGAACAATCATTAATAAAAGCGTGCAAATACTAGCATTTGCAGATGATGTTGACATAATCGCAAGATCAAGAAGATAAATGATAAAGGCATACATCCAAATATAACGAGCTGCACAAAATAGTAGTCTTAAAATCAATCAGACCAAAACAAAATATATGCAGGTAAATAAAAACGCAGAAATAAGGCAGCCACAAAATATAGTAATAAGAGAATACAACATAGAGGAGATAAAAAACTTATACTTGGGTTGGGTATATATACTTGGGATCCCTAGTTACGTCTGATAATAACGATACGGAGGAAGTGAAGAGCCAAATATATAAAACCCTAATAAGACCGGTACTCACATATGGCTCAGAAACCTGGACACTCACTAAAAGAGAGGAAACGTTGTTAGCCACCTTCGAAAGGAAAATCTTGCGACACATATATAAGGGCACAAAAGAAAACGGAATATGACGAAGAAGATACAACTCTGAACTATACAAAATATACCAGGATCCGGATATTATAACATTCATTAAAATAGGACGGCTGCGTTGGATAGGACATGTAGAAAGAATGGAAGAAGGCGAAATACCAAACAAAATATTCAAACAGATGCCAGTAGGAAAAAGAACAAGAGGAAGACCGAAACTGAGATACTTAAAACAAATAGAAAATGATATAACAACCTTAAAAATAAAAAAAACTGGAGAAAAAAAGCACGAAGCAGATCAGAATGGAGAAGAATCCTGGAACAGGCCAAGACCCAAAAAGGGTTGTCGAGCCAGTGATGATGACGATGAACTATTTAACCAGTTTAAATTTTATTTACTGACCAGGAATTTTTTTTCTTCTTCTTAGGGTACCTGTCCGTTCCGAACGTTGGCAATTATTCTGGATATGATGACTTTGTTGGTTGCTATACGAAATATAGGTGTGTTGAGGTCTTTCTATACCATGCTCTCAGATTAGCAAGCCAGGATATTCTTCTTAGTCCTGGGACCCTTTTTACTTCAATTTTACCTTGTAAAATGCATTAGATTAGCTCATATCTGCCTTGATTTCTCATTATATGTCCCAAGTATTGCAGCTTACGGCCCTTTACGATGTTGACCAAATCCGCGGTTGTGTTTGTCCTCCGTAGCACTTCTTCATTGGTGACTTCGTCTGTCCATGGTATCTTCAGGATCCTTCTGTATAACCATAGCTCAAGAACCTGAAGTTTTGATAGAGTTTTGCCTTTAATGTCCACGTTTCTACTTCGTACAGAAGCACTGAGTACACGTAACATTTAAGGAGCCTTATTTTTGTTTCTAGGGTGAGGTCATGGCTCTTGAACACAGAGCTCATAGTCAAGAATGCACTTTTTGCCTTTCCGATGCGACACTTAATCTCTTGGTTTTTGTCCCACGACTCATTAGTTATAGTTCCCAAGTAGTTGTACTGTGAGAAACGTTCAATTATCATTTGGTTTACATACAGATTTGCTCCAATTATGTTTTCATTGCTGATGATCATTAGCTTGGTTTTGCTGGTATTTATATCCAGTCCATATGTTTTCGTTATTTTGTCTATTAAGTTTTGCAACCCTTCTATGGTATTGGAAAGCACTATTGTATCATCTGCATACAGCAGGTTATTGAGCTTTACTCCATTTATTGGGACGCCTTCATCAATGTCTTTTAGAGTCTCTTCAAAAATGTGCTCCGAGTACAGATAGAATATCAGTGATGAAATTATGCTTTTGTTGGTTGCTTATTTACAATTTCCAAATAGTATGAGGCATTATTTAAAACTATAACAGATGGTTTATGTATACTTAAAAGGGTTTATTCTTTCAACCATTTTACAAACATCTGCACATTCATTTTATAGTGATAATCAGCTGATTTTCATTTTAATTCAAACACAAAATCCGCTCTATCAATCAATGAAACCATGTTTTCTATCCGCATACAATAGCATATGTGTCTGTCCCTTAATACCAGTGTTTGATGGATTTTATACTCTCCTTTTAACAAATTCGTTTTATTCTACTTTTGTCACCGTGGGCTTTTAGTAGTAGACGTATACGCATCCCGATGCGCGTCATCGCGCCTTTTAACTTCTGCAGAATTTACGATTGGCCAATTGTCTTAAAAATACACACATCAATACAAAAGAAAATGTATAAAAATGGTGAATTTTCAAGCCAATTGTATATTGTATATAACATATGATAGCAACATTTCAAATCAAAATATCCCAGATACCCAACTGTATCTCTATGCAGATGATACTGCTCTTTGTGACACTGCGCTGTCACAACAGCGAACGGCTATTTTCCGGAGAGAACTTTTAGAAGAGCACAAACTCTGTTAAACGATATGGAGGAATAGTGTCATATGTGGAGAGTTACACTAAACGCTGCAAAAACACAGCAATTTTGTTCCGCAGCCCTTCAAAAACTCAGAAAATCTATCGCAATAGCGATGATCTATTCCCCCTGAATCTGATGGGACAAAGGCTCGTAATCAACCCGGCAGCTACCGATTTGGGTGTTCTATTCAATAGGACACTCAACTGGGAACCTGATCTAACGGCAACTTTATATGGAGTCAGAAACCGAGCCCGACTTCTCATACCACTTACAGAGGCCATTAAGAAAACATATTTCAAGACTCTAATACACACTTATAAAACATTTATTCGGACCGTTTTAGAGTATAAATCCAACTTATATTGCCTTCTCAAACAACGTCAAAAGAAAAATGAAATCCATAGCACTCCAAATATTTCCTCAATCATCGATAGAATCAAAACTCCCAACTTTACTTTCAAAATAATTAATGGCCCCCCATCTACCACCCAAAATACTGTTATATCTTTTATTTATTTATAATTATTTATATTTGGTTGTGAATTCTTAATTTATAATGTCTTGTTCTTATCTTAATTCATTAAAAGGCAGAATAATTAATATCAATTTATTTAACGAATAATACACATAATTTATATAGGCGAGCGTAACAAAAAATCGCGGCCGCGGGTCTTCAGAATTAACCAACTCCTTCAATGAAAAATCCATTATTATATATGAAACCACAACTGGCCTAGAATTCAGGAGAACCCCTCTGATGTATACTAGAAGGTCATCGTCTGACTGGTTTTCTTTCTGCCAGCTGGTAGAATTCTCTCGTACAATCTACAACATATTAGTGAATTAGTCATAATATTTTTACGGTTATTTTTAGGCCATGATATTTATCGTAACAATACCCTAAAAATTCCTGCTCTCATCTAAGTCACGTAAGATCCTGGAGGCCTAAAATAAAAAAACTTCACATTACGTCTGTTCTAATGCAGGCTTGCTTTGACAAACTTCCAGGCAAATACGCTGACATCCTTGAAGCTACACCGCTAGTTTATCAAATATTTATCTAATCCAATCCTTCTTCCTTACCCCGGACAGGGGGAATTGGTTTTTTGCGGTTTCCCAATCTCACTACTCAATGATACCTGTCCGTCCCTGAGAAAATAGCCGCAACTATTTTTCTCAACTGAGTCGGCGAATGATGAAACCGTCTATCGAACACTGACGAAGCCTGGCCGTTAACGCAAGCGATCAATAACAATAATTTTAGTACAATACACTAGTTCTGAAGTTAGTCGCAGACATACAAACGGCTTGCAGGAACAGTGGTCACTAGGGAACACGGTTTTCGCCTTTGTCGACTCAGACTCGCACACATTCACACTCAAACATTTCGCACAAAACACACTCACACTAGCCTGACAGTGAAAGGGGCCCTCTTTCTGCTACCGAAGCATCCTCGTCGCTGGGACCCCTGGCCGACAACAGAGCTCGTTACTTAACACGGGATCTGGTGTCGGACGGGGAAAATCTAGTTGACTGACAGAGCCAAGTAACATCTAAATGGTAGCGTCCATCACTGTCAGGCTAACACACACACATTCAAACTGGGCCACCTCTCGACAAGTCGCCTTTCGAAAGCCGATGAGGCCTGGCCGTCAGCCAATGCACCCAATAACAAAATAATAGTGCAATACACTAGTTTTGAAGTTAGGTGTACACGTAAAAATGACTACAGAAACAATAGAAACTAGAGACACGACTTTACTGCAATTAGCTCAAAAAACAGACACATTATTTCTGGAAAGAACAACGCATCGTGACAAGCCTTTCGCCTCTGATTCGAATAGTGACTCCATCTCTACAGCCTCCAAGATGCTCCACCAGAAGAACACCACTACCTCAGTTAGTTTTTCGGTCTGTTTTGCTTTCATCCAACACAAATACATTTAACTCCAGCCTGATGAGGATCCAACGTTCCTAAACGGGTACTATTATGTTCACTCCTTTAAAGTCAGTCAAACAAGGTCAGTCAGTCTGGCTCCGGCTTCCATATAGGGTCTCTTATACTCTAGGAGCCCTTGGACACTTTGTACCACTAAATTGTGTTTTATTTCTAAAGAAATTACCTAACATTCCAAAAATTGCAACAAGCGCAAAGGAAATTTTGACTGGGCTGGTCAAAGCTCTTTGCAGAGAACTTAGGGAGTAAATGTGGGATTATTTCATGTTAAGACCGCTTTCTTCTTACGATTACATGTTGTCGGTGCCTTAGTCTATGAACCCAAGAGCATGTGATGCGCATCGCCCTTGAGTTACATCCTATCAATTGACTTGGAAATTCCTAAAATATCACTACACGCTTATGTATAAAGATATGAAAATATCAGGCCAGGAGGTCACTCCTTCACAGATTTTTCTAGAGTCTCTTACACTCTAGAGGCCCTCCTTTCGGAGTTCTGGCCCATTCTATTACTCTGCGGCGGATTTTACTTTATTACAAATGGTTTTTTCTTGTTATGTCCTATATATAAGATATTGACTACTCTTTATCAAGGCTAGTTACACCTAATATATCGACAGTCCTATCTGAGAATGGACTTAAGCAGAAGATACTTAGCCTTTAACGCTCGAAGCCCTTTGCAGAGTGTATGAGGTAAAAAGACGGATTTTGCCGTATTTTCGTTGTTTATTTTTAAACATTATATATGTCTCGATTTTCAAACCTACAACCCTCAGGAAGATCATAAGTCTTAAAGTATGATCTAGGTTTACTTTGTTAGACCTATGTTTAACTATTTACATTTTTCTATTTTTCAAAACTTACTTGAGTTTTACCTCACTAATACACACTTCATCACATACACGTTAATGTCCGGATTAAACCGATGGCAAAGATCCTCCGTTGGCTTTTTCAGCAGTAAAATAAGCATGAAAATTAAATGTTACTTATTGCACGTTATTTACGTACCAACTTTAAAGAGAATTAAGATATCAAAATTAAAAAATTAGTTTATACATAGAGAACAAGTAAAACTTAAATTTGATTTTAATTGGCCATTAAAAGCTTTATTTTACAACACAAAGTGTTTTAAATCCAGCCTTATTTAGCAATCTAAAAGCTTCGAATTAATTTGGAATGATTTTACTTCCACTTTTACAAACTATTATTATCAAAATTGGACCATAAAAAAGGTAGCTAAGATCATAATTTGTTAACAATTTAAACCATTTATTTTTTATTCAGTTTAGTCTATTATTAATTAATTGATTTTATAACCAACCCATTTTTATTATAAAGTTTAAATATTTAGTTCACCACATCGAATAATAAAATGGTGATAGTGATAAATTAAAATTATCTTAGTAATCATTGCTCATTACGTAGCACGCTCGAGAGAAAAGTTTTGTAATAGATTTTTTTTCTAATCATACAAAAGAATATGTACCTACGTATATGTCTAGATTCAATAAGAGTAGTAAAAACTTCTAATAAGTTTATACAGGTAATAAAAAATTACTAATTGCGTTTACAAAATTAAATATTTATACGTTAATTAAGTAGGATAACTGGTACAGTCATTGGCCACTTAAGGAAATACGACTTGAAGTAAAATTGTAAATTGGTATCTTTTAAAGTGAAATATTTTGTAAGGGTTTTTTTCTATACCAATGAATCATCAAATTTTATAAGAACTAAGGTTAATAAGCAAAAATTATTATGTATACTAAAAATGAACACAAATTAAAAAAAATCTAAAACTACACAGTTACTGGCCATTTAACCATAGTTATTAGCATATAGAATTACAGTCATTGGTCATTCATAAAATTCCTAAATTGGTCCAAAAAAGGCCCTAACATCCAAAGTAAAAGTTTTCCGCCAACACCAAATTTTTCTATATGGACCACATATTATTCTTTAGTAAAAAGTTACACAATTTTGTGCGTCTAGTTTAGGAGGGAGAGAAGTGGGTATATTAGTAGTTTTTTTACGTTTTTCGTCAATATTTCTAAAATTATGCGATTTAGAACAATGTAGGTATATACAAAAATGCTTTACGCATAATTCTTCCAAAACAAACGGTTCCAAAGTTACGGAGGGTGTACATGTAGACCTTGATATGATACAGAAATTAATAAGCATATTAGATTTAAAAATTGTAATAGTAAACTCAAAATAAACATGTTAAAATTTACAAACAGTAAAAGTACGCAGTATTAAAACAATATCCTGTTCTTCTAAAAAATATATTCATAATTTTATAAAGTGCCTTACTATCTTGAAATAAATATTCTCCAATCACATTTAATTTTTTTTATTGATTTTATTTCTATATAAAGGAAATCAAGCAATGCACCCAAGCATACATAACAAGATCAACAGTTTGCAAGGACAAAAATGGGGCAATTATCAGCGAGAAAGAGGAAATAATGAAGAGGTGGAAGGAGCATTTTCAAGAGCTGTTAAACCCAGAAAAAGAACAAAACGAAGATGAAGAGATAATTCACCACACAGCAGAACAACTAGTTGAGAAAGCAACATTGGAAAAAACGATAAACGTCATAAAACATCTAAAAAATAACAAAGCACCTGGCACAGATGGAATAACTGCAGAACTGATAAAGAATGGTGGACATGCGCTATGGGGGCGTATCCATAAACTAATCGACCGCATATGGACACTAGAAGTCATCCCAGAAGATTGGAAAGTGGGAATCATACTTCCTATGTACAAAGGGGGAGACAAACGACTCTGCAAAAATTATAGGGGCATAACAGTTTTAAATGTCATCTACGAGATATTATCAGGAATTATATATAGCCGCCTGGAATCGTTTTCGGAGGAGATTATTGGTGAATACCAATGTGGCTTCAGACCAAAGAGGTCGACTATAGACCAAATACATATGTTAAGAAGTATACATGAAAAATGTGTTGAATATAACATACTTATTTACAACTTGTATATCGATTTCAAACAGGCGTTTGATGGAGTAGATCGACAAAAAATGTTAAAGCAACTATCTATGTTAGGGATACCCAATAAGTTGGTTAAACTTATACGAATGACTCTGGAGGGTTCCAAAGCTATGGTAAGAATAGATGGAGATATGACGCAGGCCTTTGATATTGAAAATGGAGTTAGACAAGGGGATGCCTTATCAACAACACTTTTTAATCTAACTTTAGAAGCTGTTGTTAGAAAACTGGATATAAACGGCTGTATTAATACAAGATATATGCAATTATGCGCATATGCGGATGATGTTGCCATAATAAGCCGCAACAAAAGGGTATTAAGCGAAAAAGTTATAGAACTGAAACGAGAAGCTGCTACGTTTGGTCTATATATAAATGAAAGCAAAACAAAATAAATGGAGTGCACAAAATCGAATGAACATGAGAATCTGAAGTTAGACAACCATACCTACAAATATGCCTCCACTTTTCCCTACCTAGGCTCAATAATAAATGACAACAACAACATCAGTCAAGAAATACAAGCACGGATTCTTAGCGGTAATAAGTGCTTTTATGCATACAAAGACTTAATGAAAAGTAAGTTACTGAATCGTGAGTCTAAGCTGAGAATCTACAAAACAGTAATTAGACCAGTGGTCACATATGGATGTGAAACGTGGACCCTCTCAACCACTGATGAAAATCAACTGAGAATATTTAAGCGCAAAATACTAAGGAAGATATTTGGACCAACCCAATGCAGCGATAGTTCGTGGAGAATTAAAATGAACCACGAGCTGGATGAACTAATGCAAAGCGCAGATATTGTCAAATTTGTAAAGTCACAAAGACTAAACTGGCTTGGTCACCTAGAAAGAATGCCAGATAATCGAGCTGTAAAAGTAGTCCAGAGATGGAAGCCCCAAGGAAACAGAACAAGAGGAAGGCCCCGTAAAAGATGGATAGACGACGTAGAGAGAGATCTTAAAACCATGAACATCAGGCAGTGGCGAAGGAAAGTATCCGACAGGGCAGAATGGAAGAACATTGTTAAGCAGGCCAAGACTCACAAAGGGTTGTAGCGCCATCAGAAGAAGAAGAAGAAGATTTCTATATAAAATTTAGTATATAAGATCCTAACGAAAGAATTTTTGTCAATCTCGCCGTTTTATTCAAAACTGTATTAGATTTAAAAATTGTAAATTAGTAAACGCACAATGAAATAATTTTAATAAAAATGGTCTGGAGTATGGAGTGACATGACCATAGAGCAGTTGTTGATGAGGTCATTGAAAATCATTGCAACTTGCAACAAGATCACAAGACAACAATTGCAACTTGGATCAAGAACCTAGGGTGTGCAGAGCAATTAAAGAATTCGCTAGTGTGCTCAGCGTCTCTGCAGAGCAGCAGGTGGAACTAAGAGATGCCAGTCAGAAAAGAAATAGTAAGGACTTGCAGACTTTTATAGCTTGGATAAAAGAACATATTCCGTTTTCTATAACACCTTAACTATCTTCCTTATCAACAGGGATTGTATGAGATGAAAATGTAAACTGTAATAAAGCGTTACGTTTAAAGTCAGAGTCCTAGCTTTAAAAGATATTGAAAATAAAACATTGAATGAGATGCACTTCAAAAGAAAGTTAGCTCTTAGGTCCCTAGCCTTTATAACCAGGTCGATGACAATTAACTTCATCACGGTATATGTAAACCACAACACTGTTCTACATCGAATGGTGAGCACAGCAAGGAGTGATGAGAGACTTGAAGAAATATTTCAATATGAACTATGTGCGTATCTTCGTTCGATGAATCTGGCTTGATGAGAAAAGGAAGCAAATCTTCAATGGTTACTGTTTTGGCTCCAGATACAAAAAAATCATCATGTGCTCTAGATTCAGGGAAAATATGATACATCATTGATGGAGGTCACTTGGTCACTGGATTTGCGAGCAATACAGAGACTATTTAATTACTTATTACGGAACAACGACTATTGTGTTTAATATAAATACCAGCAAGGAAATACAAAAGATCAAGAATACCTACGCAGAGCAAAATGGGCTTTATTTCACTTCTTACAATACACTTGCAAATGTATGGTTACTTGGTTCATCTAGCATTGGGTGATGCTGAGACAGCTAAGAAAGACGTTTAATCTTGTGTTATTGGTAATGACACGGCCTTACTGATTTGGTTGACTGTCCACACACCATAAGAAAAGAAATTGAAAGTAGTGATACCAAAAAAAGACCATCAGCAGGAAAAAGTATCCACTATTGCTGATATTTAGTGAGGCTAAACCCAATATGAAGGTTGTACTCCTTGCAATATATGCCGTTACAGAATGTGATACTAATACGGTATCAGCTATCTAAGATAAGGGGAAAGTTACACTGTATAGAAAAGTGCAAGCGAATGATGCTCTTTCGGTGCTAGAAAAATTCTAGTCTTCAATGACCCAAAGCTGACCCTAGTGAAATAGCTGACGCCGGAAAGTATTTCAAGTATTTTCTTTTTGCGATGTTAGATTGTTTTCGCTATCAGTCTTACTTAAAGGCTATTGCAAGGCAGTCTATATATTCTGTGAGATCCGCTCGAGTGTGATTGGAAGAAGATTAACGAACACCTGACACCAATTACAACAGTATGGGCTACAGCTTCCGAAGAATTACTTTCTCTTATAGTGTGTACTTGCAAAGACGAATGCATCCGTAACTGTGAGTGTAGAAAGAGTGGTCTAAACTGTTAAGGATTATGCAGCAATTCTACAGCAAACCAATGTTGTATTTGGGGAGGACTGAAACTAATGAATAAGTTTACTTAAACTGATGAATAAGTTTACTTGAACTGATGAATAAGTTTACTTAAAACTCATTGCATTATCATCATTATTATGCAAGAAATATTTTGAGTATTTAACATTATTTTGTTGGAATTTACGGTTGGAAATATATTCATCCGACAAAGTTCAGAGTGGGTTTCTCCGTACCACAGGTTTGTATAACCTAGGCCTGTGGAAGCATCTTTTCCCTTAAAAGTATCGTCCATTGAGAAAGTGGTGAGGTTGACGTTGTTTAAAGGGCTTATTACTAACATGCCACTAAAATAGCAAATTACATTTACAAAATACAATCCTGTTAAAAAGAATTAGATTTCTCAGTAATAATATTATCATTTACCCAAAAAATGTACCTCCACTTTTACATTGTCCGTAACTCCGAAACCATTGATTTTAGAAAACTTATGCATGGAACCTTTCTAATTTTAAATTTGATGTAGAATATTTTTGAATTAAATAATAAATAATAAATATTGAAATATTTGCAAAAGACGTAAAAAACTACTAATTTACTGACTTCTCCTTCCCCTCCCCCCAATCCCGACGTTCGAAATAGTGTAACTTTTAACTTAATCATATACGAACCATATAGAACAATTTGATGTTCGAGGATAACTTTTAATTTGGATATCAGTTTTCTTGTTGTTTGTCTGCACAAATGCCAATATGATAACCACTAACTTAAAATTAACATCTTATTTCAATTTTTGAGAGATATGTATTTTTTCACGTTCTGGATACCCCTCAGTTTCGAAACACAACTTTCTTTTAGCCGACTCACCAGAATATGCTATACTATAATTCACATTCAGATGGCAGCGTTCCAGAGATAGGCCTGTACTTTCTATATGCCAGAAATAACTACATTGTTGTCAGTTTTTAATCGTACCTACAATCGTACGTTATGGGCCGGCTCCTATAAAAGAATTATAATTTCGGAAATATTTATGAATGTGAAACGGAAAAATACTACATTTTTTTAATTATATAATTTTTCTGTTGGTATTTTAAAAATAGAAAGTTATATTTCGGAAATCTGGTCTTTTCGGAATTATATCTTCTGTTCAAAATTGTTTACAATTCGTGGAAATGAAATAATTATTTGTATAATCCGTTTTTGATCTTAATGTCCTTTTAATGACACTTTCTCTACCTGCATTTACAGTTACAGACATTAAAAAATAATTTAGAATTAAAAAAATATACCTATTTATAAATTCAAAATTATTGTCTAATGCCAGCAATTATAAATTCAGGTAAATACTTGAGAGTCATTAAAAGAATTTTCAGTTGATATCAGACGTTTGTGTCGTGTCAGTGTCAAAATGGCCGCGAGTGTAATAAAATTCAAAAACGGTAATTTGTTAAATAGTGAATGCAAAAAAATAGTGTTAAATGTTTTTAACTATTTATCAAACAGTAATAATGATAAAAGTGTATCAACAATAGTGCGGGAAGTTTCTGCTATGACTGGAGTCTCTGAGCGAACGATATTCCGATATAGAAGTGAAAGTAAAAATGGTCCACTCGTAACTCCTATAAGAAAAAAAAGAACCGGTTATTTGAATAGTCGTGAGAATAGATATGATGAAGCAACTCGGTCTAGAATAAGACAAGTAGTGCACGGTTTTTTTATGGACAATATTCCTCCAACCCTTGACGTAGTACTAGAAAAAATTAAGCAAATGGAGCATCTTCCGAATTTTTCCAAGAGTACGTTGAGAAGACTATTGCACGACATGGGTTTTATATATGGCAAACAAGGTAGAAATTCAATATTAATAGAAAAACAAGAAATAGTCGCTTGGAGGCGTCACTATCTCCGGAAAATAAAGAAACTGAGGAACGAAGGACCCAATATCATTTATATGGACGAATCATGGGTTAATACTGGAATAACCAATGGGCAAGTATGGCAAGATACAACAATAAAAAATAGCCGACAGGCTTTCGTAAATGGACTTACCACAGGTTTAAAAACTCCGACCGGAAAAGGATCAAGATTTGTTTTAGTCCATGCAGGAAACAAAGACGGATTTGTTGAAGGTGCTGACATCACTTTTCTTGCCAAAAAAGGTGCTGAAGATTACCATGAAGAGATGGACGGAGATCTATTTGAAAAATGGTTTGAAGAGATGTTAATACCGAATCTCCCAAAAAATAAAAAGAATGTCATTATCTTGGACAATGCATCTTATCACTCTAGGAAATTAAATTTTCCCAAACAATATTGGGTGAAACGTCAAATTAAGGAGTGGCTCTATGAAAAGGACATTTATTTTGAAGAAGATTACTTATGACTTATTGATTACTTAAAAATGAACTTCTGGAAACTGCTAATGTATTTAAAAATATTTATGACAAATACAAAATTGATTGTATTGGTGAAAAATACAGGAATCACAGTGACGAACAATGCCGCGTAGATGTACATATCTTAAGACTTCCGCCTTATCCCTGTGAACTGAACCCAATAGAAATGGTGTGGAGTGAAGTGAAACGGTACGTGTCCTCTAAGAATTCAAGTTTTAAACAAAACGACGTTAAAACATTGATTTATAAAGGTTATGATAAAGTACAGAACAATGGACATTGGAAAAATTACGTCAACCATGTTATAAAATTGTAGAATAATTTTTGGACAGTAGACAACATTCAAGATGACATTGAACCTATTAGAATTTCATTAAACGATGACTCTGAAGATGAACTAGATTATGAAAATGAAGATGATTGAAAATTGTTTTTCGGGGGTATTCTTTTCTCAGTAAAGGTAATAAAATATTTAGTTGATCTGGTTGAAATGTAGCACACTTAAATAACTCATTAATCGACATAATTTCAAGTAGTTATATTAGACGTCATTATGCAAAAAATAAAGTTATGAACATTTAATAAATTAGTGCACAATTGAGGCCCCTAGAACACAAGGGGTGTAAGTGCCAAAAACAAAGTTTTGAAAAATCTTTGTTCAAAGTTCGATATAAATTTAAAAACCTAGGTAGCACTTGTTCAGTTTTCAGCATGTTTTCAATGACATGTAATTTTTGATGGTGTTATTGTTGTTAATGTAGAAAGTTTGAAGCCAAAAGTACGTGCCTGTTGTTAGATATCAGTTGCTAAGTGATAAGCAACTGCACTTACACCCTTGTGTTCTAGGGGCCTCAATTAGGGGTTTTTTGCAATTATCTCAGTCATTTGTTTATGTATTTTAATTTACAAACTAAAAAATTAAAAAACTGTTTAAGATCTGCAACATTTATTTGAAACATTTTTCTCTAAAATGCACGAGGAACAAAATAGGCAAAAAAATGATTTTTCCAAACTTCATCTTTCTTTAAAAAATAAACAAAGCAAAATTGGCTGTAATTCTTCAAGGAATTATCATCAGTTATCCCTTATCTACCGTTTAGAATATTAAAAAACCTGTAGAATATTTTTCATATTTTTTTCCCTATTAACTGCGGTATTATGTATAAAAGCATTTTAGGAATTATTACCATTTATTTCATTCACGAATTTTCTATTAACAACTTTAGCTTACCTAAACATATCTTAGTTTACCGTGAGTTTGGCCCTGCTTATTTTACAAAAGTAGCAAAACTTACAATGGCAGTAGAATTGGCAACGCTGTTATCCTATATCCGTACACTGCCATCTCAACGTGACTTTATCTATAGTTTCCAAATTTGTATATCTGCTTTGGAATATATTAGTTAAATTTGAAGAATTTATATTGTTGCAAACGCCAAAAAATATGTTACCAATTGTGGACAGCATAATTTTTTCCTCTAGAGAATCAGAAAATAGGTTCCGTGATAATTCCTGGTTTTATTTGAGGTTAATAACTTCTGGCATGTGTACTTAAACTCCACTTTTTAAAGTGATGTTTTTAATTGTATAAGTAAAAAGTGTGTTTGAATATACAGTATCAGGTGTATTAACTGTAATATTTTTTCTCTCTTTCACAACAATTTGACTTTTTTGCTCTCGGAAGTATGCCTTGTGGCAATTTTTTTTACTTTGATCTTGGTTTCCTTGTTTGTTGATCTTTATTTTTGCTTTGCGTCAATTCGTTTGTTTTACTTCTTATATAATTTTTTCCCGTTCCGCTGTTTCTTCAATTTTACGCCTCCCTGCACCCTGCATCCCTTTTTAGTCATTGAATCGTTAATTTTGCATAAAATATTGGGTCAATTTTAATGTTGCACAGCTCAAATTAAAGCTTTTTTTATGTACCTTCATTCAATACTATGCTAATTTTACCCTAAAATATTGATTTAATACAGTAAAAATAAAAATAATCAAAAAACACCATTTTTGCACCTTAAAAGTACGATAAAACAATGATAACCAAAAATTCGGAGTTGCAAATTGTACAATGCCTGAAGGTTACTCCAGGCATTGCCCTTCATAACACTCTATTGTTTTTAAAAATGCACTAATTACGGCATGTTTGTTTTTTTGCAGGTTGGACTACTATTATTAGCCTTTTAATAAATGTACTCGATCGAAAATGTGTTAGATATTTACCGTTAAACGTTCCAGTAAAGTATTGTATAATTTTAAGAATAATAGTCTTCTGGTCGCTGATGTTTATATGAGATTGCGTGGCATGACCAACAATGAACCGATACTGCAAAGTCGATAAATAAAAGGTAGGTCGGCATTATAACAACATAATTCGACCCTTCGTTCGCAAATGGCCGCTTAATTGGAGCGAGTTTGAATGGAGCACAACGTGTAAATGATGTTCTACACGAGAAAGACAAATTATCGCTCTTTTCCAATAACACTTTTTTCTCTTCGCTTTCATAAAAAATTAGCAGAAAAAGAACATCCAACGCTACCTGATAAATGGACTTTCACTTTTTGATCTAAAGGCAATCAACTAAAAAACTGCTCGATCACATTGAATAATGGGTGACTTCAAAATTACAATGTTTTACTTACCGGCTGTGTTTTTAAAGAATATTAAGAGTTATTTAAAAATTTGACCTCCGCATAATATTAGTCTGCATATATAAATTATCTATTAGCTAAATATATAGTGCTATTTAAAATTTCCCGGCCAGGTTAATTTTTTATTTAAATTTAACCCTTAATTACTTGCATTGCGCCGCCTGAGAAGCGCCAAGCGGTTTTTAACTTGCTATATCTTTTGTATTTACTCTCGTGAAGAGTACGGATTTGTTTTCTTATGTATTCGTAAACTTAATGAACAAAATAAAGGAAACACGTAGAAAATATGGACTGGATATAAACAGCAGCAAAACCAAGATAATGATCATCTGCAAGGAAAACTTAACTGGAGCAAATCTGTATGTGAACCAAATGAAAATTGAACGTGTCTCACAATACAACTACTTGGGAACTATAATTAATGAGTCGTGGGACAATACCCAAGAGATTAAATGTCACATCGAAAAGGCAAAAAGTGCATTCTTAACTATGAGTTGTGTGTTCAAGAGCCATGACCTCACCCTAGACACAAAAATAAGGCTCCTTAAATGTTATGTGTACGCAGTGCTTCTGTACGGAGTAGAATCGTGGACATTGAAGGCGGAAACTTTATCAAAACTTCAGGCTTTTGAGCTATGGTCATACAGAAGGATCTTGAAGATACCATCGACAGACAAAGTCACCAACGAAGAAGTACTGCGGAGGATGAACACAACTGCGGATTTGGTCAACATCGTGAAGAGCCGTAAGCTGCAGTATTTGGGACATATAATGAGAAATCAAGGCAGTTACGAGCTACTTCAATGCATTTTGCAAGGTAAAATTGAAGGAAAAAGAGCCCCAGGACGAAGAAGAATATCGTGGCTTGCTAACCTGAGAGCATGGTATAGAAAGACCTCAACACAGCTATTTCGTATAGCAACCAACAAAGTCATCATAGCCAGGATAATCGGCAACGTTCGGAACGGACAGGCACCCTACGAAGAAGATGTATTCGTCAAATATATTGTGGCGGTTATATTGCCTACAACATTGGGATCACTTATTTATAGGGGGTTAAAAATTGTGGACAGAAATTGCTGGGCTGGGGATAGGGTAAGCAAAACAAACCGGAACGTTTGCGAACGGCTCTTGGTTTGTTTGGAGAGCTGGGTCGTAGGTCAGTAAATAAAAAGGGGACTGCAATGGGGTAACTACAAAAAGTGAATTAAAAAGGTACTTACATGGATTTTCTGGATAAAACAACACAAGAAGGTTCCTAAACTATTTAAATTCGGACGCCGCTTACAAGAATCTTCCTGCTTGGTAAGAAGATAGGCTTTTCTTTCCTTGAAAACACATCAAAAGGGTTAGAAACTTTTTAAAGGAAATAATACCGTCAACGGCAACATGGCCAGACAAGAGAATGCCGCGAATTGCGATGTAATTAAAACTTGCAAATGTTGCGAAAGAAATGTTGTTATCACTATTGTGAGATGTGTAGCGTGTCAAGTAGTTTTCCATCCATCTTGTGCTTTAAGGGTAGCTGGATTGGTAGTTGTTGACAACAATACCTTGGTGAAATGCTGTGCTATAGAAAGTGAGGTTATACCAGAACAAAACTTTAACGAAAACATCAGAATGCTGCTAGCTGCGAAAGAAGAATTACTTAAAAGTAAAGACGATCTTATTTCCGAATTAAAAGCTAAAGAGCATGTTCTATTAGAGAATATTAGACTATTAAAAAATATATATCTTTATTAAACATGAACACTGGCAACGTTGCAAATAAAAGTTACAGTTCTGCGGTTGCTACGTCAATACCACAGACACAGAACGTTCTTGTCAGGCAGATATCAGCTGACGAATTAAAATCAAAACCAAAACAAAATATTAACCAAACGCATCAACAAAATACAGACGTTAATAGACAGAGCTTAAACGCTGGTATTCTGCATGCTCATACGGCTAATAAAATGCAAGAAATAATAAATTTAGGCCACACAGAAAATAATAAAGGAGAATGGCAGCAGCAGCATAAACGGAAATACCGCAAGTTTATGGTTGGGAATAACGAAGAAACCAAGGATGTGTAGTCAGTACCTAAGTGTGTATCCCTTCATGTAACACCAAATATTTAGGCGGTAGGTGTGTTCTTTTTTAGAATCACTTTGCCGAGTGCACTGGCATTACAGCCACTAGACTTATGTTATTATATACGCGTAGAAATAATATTTAAATATTTCTATTAATGTTAACTTAAAGAAATACACAATAATATGTTTCATTTAATTTGTATAGATGCATTATAAAGCGACATGAAAAAGACAGAAAAGATTTGATTTCACGTTCAAAGCGTCTATGTATCTGTTGATACGTATTTCGACTTAATAAGTCTCATCAGAACAGTATCTATTAACATCTTTATCAACGTCTGGCTATGCCTTGCAATTTTTAGAAGGCTCCAGATTAAAGCAGAAATCTGAATTTGTTTCGAAACTATCTTACCGCATTATAAAGCGTTTTTATGAAGAACATTTATTCGGAACACATTGTAACTGTAATCGAACGAAGGTGATATTTTGGCATAAATTGGTAACACTTATTTGACAGTTGCGGTGTTGACTAATGTTAATAAGTAATGAAAAGAGTGTTGTTTTTGTTTAAGCATTCCATTTTACATCTTTATACGACGCATACAAGAGGCTCAAATTGTTTTTAACAAGATTATTTTTTAACTCTTGTTTTGTTTCTATTTATTTACAATAAATATTAATTTGTTTTGTTGTATAATCCACTTTTGCAATAATTGTAACCTATTCGATTTAAAATGGATTCAGGATTTTTTTATACTTTGGCAACTATGTCAACTTCGATCTCTTTCAGTGATAATGACGTACAACGGTAAATAAATTCGATGGTCTGTATTATATTATGATCAAATTGTGTAATAAATCAAAACGTAAACAAAATTCTTACTCTAAAAAAGCGGCAACACTTTATACACTTTTGTCACATGCTGAACTGTCAATACAATTTGAAGTATTCCCGTATTAGTTGCGTACAATTGTCTAATCTATTTAATTAAAATTATTATTTTGTGGAATATTAGACTTACAGAGTTAGTTCATAAAATTTATATTATTAATAATAACAAATGTTTTTGGTGATTTAATCAATATAATTCTAAAATTTCCAATATTAATTATGATTACATTTTTCTGATTATTACACCATGTTGACGCCTATGAAAGATCTAGCAGTTTCGTATGGATTTCGTATTATTAGCTGTGTTAGGAAAATTTGAACTCGAAGGTTGACGTTCTGGAAATTTTAAATATTAGTGACGTCACTTTATATAAATTGTGACGTGCAAGCATTTTTATATGAAAAATGCTATATATATTTTATTTGCTAAAAATAAACTAATTTTAGTCGGAACTCGGGACGAGAATAAAAAAGAGATTCCAAGAAGTTCATTTTTACCGAAAAATGCTAGAAAAATAAGTAATCGCAAATTTAGGATTTTCAAAAATATCCACATTATTACAGAGATCTAAAGTTGTTCTTTTACTATTAACAATTCACCACGATTCTGCAATTGAAAATACAACTGACGAGGAAAAAAACTGAACTACTTACATTTTATAATATGTCTCAAGGTAAAGGAGCATATATCATGAGGGCAGAGGAACAAAAAGGTAATCTTTGGTTATGTTTTTTAAATTTTATTACAATTTGTGTTTTAAATAGATTTTTCATTCATAGCCCTAATAATGAAAGTCCCTGAATAAAAGAAGTAGAAAAGAAATTTTTTGGAACAGCTAGTAAAAGAGCATCAAAAAATCGTTTGAAAGGTCCGCAACTTCTAAGAAAAATTAGAAGACTAATTGAAAGGTTTGGTGTAAAAACCGGTCAAAGACCGTTTTTGTCAAAATTGAGTTTATGGCATTTCTTGCCTTAAAAAATACCTCCGCACAGTTTGGAGAAAAACCCGTACACGTATTGTGTAAGAAACTCAATGTAGAATAACGGTGGTTATTCTACATTAATAACACAGTAATAAGGGCGGTTATTGCACCTAAAATGTTAATAGAATAATCCTTAGGATCGATGATATTGAAAGCAATAACCGGCCATGTGATTCACTTAAGCGGTTTTTGCGTCCAAGGCTGAGAAAGTTCTAACCTCACATTTTCCTCGTTTGTAAGGTGCAGTATGTATATCGCTCCGCGAAAATGGCTAGTTTTAATGAGTTTTCTGGTGAAAGTGATCCATACTATGATTTCAATAATTGTAATGCTGACCTACATTATATAGTGGAAGAAGAAAGTGGCAACAAAAGAAGCAAACAGTATGATACCTAAACAACGATAACAAAGAAGGTAATTTTATAAGTTTTAAAAATATAAAATAATGCTCATATACAAATGTAATTGCAGATAAAATGAACAAAGCATGTAACTGCAAACGAATCAAATGATATCTCAAGCAGCACAACTGATGAAGGTAAGTCATTTAATTCAGTTTTATACTTAAGAAAATAACAAAAAAATTCTGGAAAAGAATACCCATGGAGAAAGGTGCAATATTTACAAAATTTTATGCAATGGGAGACAAGAACATTCAAGATAGTTATTTAGGGTCGCTCATAGAGTGATAAAAGTATCTAAAAGGAGAATAACCAGCGTACGTGAAAGGAAGATATATTCTTATCTCTATAGTGTTAAAATGGGTACAAAATCTGTAAAAGTGAGTCGCTCAGCATTTTGTAACTTACATTCGGTTCACAAATCAAGAGTTTTGAAAATTGCACAGTCAAGAGCTACTGTTATGATGCTTGAACCTTGAACGTGATTCCCGTGGTAGACGGAAAAAGCAGGAAAATATTGTGAAACAAATTAAGGAGCACATGAATAGTTTTCCAGTGCGTAAATTACACTATTCGCGAAATAAAAATAAAAAAATATCTATCAGCAGAGTTAAATGTGCGAAAAATGTACGAACTTTATTTGAAAAAATATGATCCCGAACAATACTGTTAAAAAGGCACGAAAAAATAAAACCTACAGTTATGTATGATTACTATTATAGATATTTCACAGAACATTTTAATTTGTCATTTGGTTATCCGCGATCGGACACTTGTGCTACTTGTGATCTGTTGAAAATACAACTTGATGCCGCTTCTACGGACGAACTTAAGCACCAACTGAATGTTCAAAAAGAAGTTTATCTCTGGAAAGCCCAAGCGTTCTACGATGATTTAAAAGAAAAGACTGAAAAATGGCGTAAATTGATGAAACTGTGGAGAAAATTCGTTTCGAATATCAGCAAAATTTGCCATTTTCTGCTTTTACTACGGGGGAAATATTTTATGCTAGACACATCTGGGTTTACAATTAGCTATTTTAGTCTTCTTCGAATAATAAATCAGTCAGTTATATGTTTGACTAAACAGTTGCGAAGAAAGGCTCCATAGAAATTATATCGTTTTTGTATCATTTTATACAGAAATATATTAAATGTTTTGTTACTGTTCTGCATATATTTACTCACAACTGTGGGGGACAGAACAAAAATGCTGTTATGATCCTTTTCCTTTCAACTTTAGCCAAGAATGGAAGATTTTTAAAAATAGTGCACCGTTTACCCGAGCCAGGTCACAGCTTCTTAACGTGTGACTGAGATTTTGCACAAATTGAAAAAAAGAAGCGTAAAAAAAGTGATATTTATATGTACCCAAAGAGTGGTATTCATTAGTTGGAAGCTGTGGTGAAAAGTTCACTGTAAAACGTATAATACAGGACATTGTGTTTGATTTCAAAACATATCTTGAGCCTTTTTATAAAAAAATTCGCTTTGGTAAAATATAGAATATTTATATATGATTCTGCATCCCATGAGAATATTGCGATAACTGAAGCACATAATCCTTTATCCACGAGGAAACTAAGTTCCTGTAGCTGACTGTATACCATGTATCACAAAAAATTTTACGTAAAAATTCTTTATAAAAGGTATATAAATTAAAAACCCAAACGGGCTATGTCATGAAGACAAAACGTTTTCTGAATCCATGTTCCATCATCAGTGTCCTAAAAAGTATATAACCACTTTAATTAAAAAGAACATGAAGTTAAAATTTTGACCAAGGTTAATACACAATGTGGTTAATACTTACTAGGTGTACATGTTTTGAGTCACTAAATATCAGGGTAAAAATCCGTTAAAAGTTATATGTTACAATTTACTTTACATTATTTGGTATTATATTTTAAGATGTTAAAGTTATCAGTGGATATGATAACATGGCGACGTATGACTCCACATGAAGTTGCTGGTCCTGAAACGAAGTGTCTACGAGGACTTGATGATAGCAACTGATTTGAATGACAAAATTGACATGTTAGGACGGAGGTCCGAACAAAGCACTCATTGTAACTTAAAATTGAAGAAGTTAAAGTTAAAATAATTTAACAGTAGCAACCATCAATATTGTAGTATTAAATTGTGAATTGGTCCTCAATTTATGTTAAGAACCTGGAGAAATATAATGTATTGATTGATGTATGTGGAATGAATTGTGGTGAAGAATTGTGTGGGTACTGACGGGCAACCAACTATACACTGGTCTAATGAATTGGTGTGAAATCAGGATTCTAATAAAATGCCCTTTATGTTTTGCAACATTTAGTACCTGGAAAATGCAGAATAGACATATGTGGGAAGTTGGATGCTTGAGACTTTATTGTTGATGGGTTAAATAGGAAAAATATTTTTTTAAAATGATATTAAGTGAATACAATAAAATACTTTCGTAATGTGGTGTTCATGAGGTATATAACTTATAACTTGAGCATAGAAGGTCCTATATCTTAAGAAACCAATAGCCAAATACGATAGTATTAGGACTTTAGTCAAAAAATATGTTCCCCCTTTTTGCCAAACGATTTATCATACAATCAAATGGGCAGATGTTCATTGCCAAAAAAATGTCGATTCTGATTAGAGTGTATTACACTGTCTTTTTTTGATTTTCTGCATTATTACAGTGATAGTTGTTGCGTTCTGCACATACGATGACCTCAATATAACAATTTTGGTCATCCTGAAGGGGGAGAGAAGATATTCTGTTCAATCTAGAACTCGCTGGTTTCCCCCTTTCGGATTGGGTATGTATATTCAAATAAAAGAAATGAAAGCAAGTGGACTGTATAAAACTCTATTTTAAAAAGAGGTGAAATAAACCATAAATATACATAACCCAATATACCTACAATTATAAATAAAGAAGAATATAAACTTAAAAGAAGAAGAATATATGTAGTACAAACTTACACACAAAAAGAGAACCATAAACAAAACAAAACTGTCGATTGTATATATACCACGTTATAGATAGAAATAATATACAAAAAATAAAAAATATGAATATATATGTCATATAAAAACAAATTATTAAACTCAATGCAAAAGTATACTCATAATACACATTATGAGTTAATATTAGGTAATAAAATACACAACACTGTGATATATATATACAAAAAGAATAGTGAAATTATTATAATATGAAAAATATACAAATCTACATAAAGGTAATGAAATGTTCTCAATCAAGTTCAATCGCGATTGCGGCACAACTGATAAAAAGTTCGAAGCAAATATGACATCTATATACCAAGTAAACGTACTTGATATATGCAGCAACAAAATTATGGTATTGTTCCTTACCCAATGAGAAGATGGCACTCCGGCCACCGCAAAAAATATGTCTTCACCGACGAATAACAGGAACCACAAAATTTCAGCAGACTTTTCTGCATCAAACCGACTTCCTCGGTCAAAGGACCGATGCAAAGTGTTAAGGTACTCTTCTTAACCCAAACGCACACACATGTGTGTGGTTTGAGAGATAAAACTCGACTCTGATTTTGACCGCAATGAAGTGTCTCGACGCGCTGATCTTAACTTCAAAAACACATATTCTTATCTGGCATATGGAACTCGCCCTTATCTCGCAGATGGCTCGTCTTGGAATGTTTAGCCCTTAAAACTGCTGTGCCCTTGTACACGCAAATCTCGTTTAAATATACTACGGGGAGAATCAAAACTAACACAAAAAAGTCTGTTCATATTACAAATGTTTATATATCGTTGCGAAACTGCAACATTCTCCCCGCGTTGGCATACGTGCCAATAAAACATAACTGTACTTTGCACTCCCGACGCACTGTACAAATTCTGAAACCGTAAACACTTCTTCGGTTACGAAACGAACGCGACACTTAAAATACTACAAAGCTTTACATTAACAGAAGAGCACAAAGAACAATAACTTATACATACAACAATAAACTTATACAACAAACGATAATAGAATAGAAATACATAACTATATACTAAATATACATTACTACAATTATACAATTCCCAGTACTATACATAAAACAGATTTCCTCTCTTATAGGAAGTGCATTCCTCTATTATCCTAGGATACAATACATGAACTTGAAGCCATCGAGATGTAGCTATACAAGCGAATCCTCAGGATATCATGGATGGACCAGTTAACCAACGGGACCGTATGAAAAAGAACGAGGAAAGAAAGAAAAGTGATGTATATGATTAGAAGGCAATAATCAGAAAGTCTCGGACACATGATGAGAGACGGCACTCAATATAAATACTACAAATAACCTTCTAATAGTTCTCGAAAAGCAAGGAAATGGGAGAAGACAAATATCCTGGTTAACAAACCTAAGGAAATGATTCTCCGCAACAACAAATAAGTCAAGGGCAAATAAGCAGAATATTTGTAGCCGGAATGGCCACTAAAATATTCGAAACGAATAAGCAGCAAAGGCAAAAGAAATATCGTATGAATTATAACACTATCCCTAGATATTAGCAATCTACCTGGACAGACATAATCATGACGCAAATGTAAAATGAAGAAACTCTATTCTTCCATAAGCTTTATCCATAAAAGATAATTATGATAATTTAAAAGCAATAAGCAAATTATATCTCAGGTTGAGACTTAGCTCCCTCTCGATAAAAAAGCGGCGACTAATTCTAAGCTAGGAGTAGACTTAGTCAATTAGAATAAATCAAAATTACGATAAATAGATAAAGTAGATAAAATACGAACATTATACTATTCAATAAACAAGGCTTTTTTACATAAAAAGGCAATTTTGAAATGAACAGAAACAAAAATGGTGCGACTCCTAAGAATTCTTTGTACCTTAAAGAATTCGTACAATGTTAAAAAAAAATGTCTTAACTATTAAAACGTTAAAACCGCTATTTTAATAGAACGTGGCGCAAATACATAAACAAATAAAGCTACGCAAGCTTTAAGCAAAAATATATCCCATAATCTATGGCAATAAAAAGAAATCTCGAACAGGTAACACAATGATATAAGGGACTCTCAACGTTATAAAATGTGCAACAACTAAGTCCGAAATGATTTCTACAATTGGACGTACCTTGGGGCCTTACTTGTCCCATCCATACGTGTGTTTCGAACATCTTTAAAACAACTAGATTGTTCGAAGAAAGAAGAAAATGATGCTTTTGAGCATAAGGAATGGTAGTATTCCTCAACATACCGCTAACTTTCGCATGGTGAATAATTTCCTCTGGAAATAAATTCGGAATATCCAACTGATTATCCGGATTGGCAATACCGGATGGCAACGATTCCAATATACGAGGAAACGAGAGACTTTTTAAGCCTTGACCAATAAGCAATTCAGCTTGCTTTTTACGAACGTTTCTGATGAAACAAAACACAAATGACTTTACTCGGCGTAAACGAGAAAGATAGGAGTACGTTTTAAACATATGTACTCCGAATGTTAAATCTAGAGATGGGTGTAGTACCACTCTAGGAACTTTTGACCCAATTATGGTCGCAATATCTAAGTTAATAGCTTCTTTAGAATTGTCTCTGTCACGAGACGACAAGAATTTTGGCTCACAATGCCAAGATTTCGATCGAGCAAGTGTATCGGGGTTAGCTCCCCGCGAAGCTGTATCGACAGCGTCATCACCAGATACCCCATCATGGAAATCATGCAAAGAAAAATCCTTGGGCAAGGATTGAATATTAGAATGGGCCTGAGGCCCAGAGAGATGTAAATCATTAAAGGATAGCCCCGTAGAAGAACTCGCGTTTGTATGAGCGTCACGAGTCTTATAGGACTCACTATCATTTACCACTGCAACAGGTGGAAGGGAATATGCAATACTGCTAAGGCCCGTAGGTAACGCCTTAGGGACAGTATCTACATGAGCTAAAGTCGAGGATAGCTGACCTGACGAACTAGGCGCCATCACACGAGGTATTTGAGACGTGGATGTCTCGAAAGAAGGTTGAGGTTGTGAAAAAGATGAGTCTTTTAACATATAATTTTGAGAAGATTTAACTACATTGAGTAGATGGCATAAATCTGAAATAAGTGTGGGAGGTCTTTCCCCCACATGTAACCTAGAAGAACAGTGGGATGCACTACCTACTTTATAATACGTAAAGGATGAGAGGACGGGCTCCCATATTATAAGTCCCATTGCCTTACAAAACAAATCATCTACAATGTTTCGATCCTCGCTATCTTCAGCGGAATCTACCAATAAATTCTCGATTGCATCCTGTGCGCATTCATATTTATCATACTCAACCTGTAAATACTCACGACGAACTTTCAAAAGATAATCAATATCAACCAATGAAACATTTTCTGCAATCCAATTACAGTGACGAATAATTGCATTCTTTGCAGACCGTCTCTTGAATTTGAGGGTTTCCATTGTTTAGACAAAAATGGAGCAGCTAATATTTAAAACTGACAAGACAAACAAGAAAAAGATTGTGAATGAGTAAGAGTAATTGTAAATCCCTGGATTTTTTACAGAAACAAACCAAAGAGATACTTGTAATAGTCGAAAGCAGGTCTCTATAATAAAACAACTACAAACAAAATAAAAAAGAACAGTCTCCACAGACCAGATATCTTATCAAGGAAAAGATATATCCCAACATAAAACGATTAAAATCTGTTACTAATGTTCCTACAATCAGGAAAAATTAAACAGAAAAATGGTTGTAATAACCGAAAATACTTTTTCCACCCTCACAAACACTAACGAACACCAAAGAAAAAACGTCTCTACAGACTGGGTATCTTTTTTCACAAAATAAATACCCCAATGTAAATGGTTATACAAACCGCAAAAAGGTCTCTAGCATAAGAAAACCCTGAAAAAGTAAAAGTAAGAATGTCTTTCGGCAGACTGAGTATATGCTTAGACAAAAGAAATACTCCACTGAAAGCACTATCAAAAAATCAGCAAGAAATGGGTATACAAACCCGAAAAAGGTCTCTGTCATAAGAGCACCATTAAATAAAGTATATAAAAAAGAAATAGTCTTTCGACAGACTAGTTATCTTTCAGTATAAAAGAAGTCTCAATGTAAGATGGTTATAAAAACCTTAAAAAGGTCTCTGTAAAAAGAGCACCTTGAAAATTAATTAATGTAAAGTACAAAATCGTCTTTTTGCAGACAACTGGATATCTTTTAGTATAAAAGATATACCGTAATGTAAAATGGGTATAACAACCGCAAAAAGGCCTCTGTCAGAAGAGAACCTCGAGAAAGCAATGTAAAAAGAAATAGTCTTTCGGCAGACTAGGTATCTTTTCGTAGAAAAAAAATATAAAATAAATGGTTATAACAACCGCAAAAAGAAGGTCTCTGTCAGAAGAGCACCTGGAACAAAGAATGTAAAGAAGAAATAGTCTTTCGGCAGACTAGGTATCGTCTTTCGGCAGACGCGTAGGTATCTTTTAACATAAAAGAAATACCCGACTATATAGTTATGATAACCGCAAAAAGGTATACAGTAAATAAACCTTGTACAACGTAAAAAGTAAAATGTCTTTCGGCAGACTGGGCAACTTTTCAGATAAAAGAAAACCCGACTATACTATGGTTGTGATAACCGCAATAAGGTCTCTAGCATAAGAGAACCTCGACAACGAAATAGTCTTTCGGCAGACTAGGTATCGTCTTTCGGCAGACGACTGGGTATCTTTTCCAGCTAAAAGAAATACCCGACTATACTATGGTTGTGATAACCGCAATAAGGTCTCTACCATAAGAGAACCTCGATAAAGAAATAGTCTTTCAGCAGACTAGGTATCGTCCTTCGGCAGACGACTGGGTATCTTTTCAGATAAAAGAAATACCCCAACTAATAGTTATCACAACCAACTAGGCTCCTACCATAAGGAACCCGTGAGCAAGTCAAATAAAATTGTTATCATAATTGATAAGGTCCCTACCATAAGGAAACCGTAAACGACATATTAACTGGTTATCATAACCGACAAGGCTCCTACCACAAGGAAACCGCAACTAGATATGAAAAGGAACATGGCAAACAGGTATCTACTATCAAAAAACCCTAAACACACAAAAAAACAGAAAAAGAAGAAGAAGATCCGGCTCGAAGGACCATTATGTTGCGTTCTGCACATACGATGACCTCAATATAACAATTTTGGTCATCCTGAAGGGGGAGAGAAGATATTCTGTTCAATCTAGAACTCGCTGGTTTCCCCCTTTCGGATTGGGTATGTATATTCAAATAAAAGAAATGAAAGCAAGTGGACTGTATAAAACTCTATTTTAACACGAAGTAAAAACAATCATAAATATACATAACCCAATATACCTACAATTATAAATAAAGAAGAATATAAACTTAAAAGAAGAAGAATATATGTAGTACAAACTTACACACAAAAAGAGAACCATAAACAAAACAAAACTGTCGATTGTATATATACCACGTTATAGATAGAAATAATATACAAAAAATAAAAAATATGAATATATATGTCATATAAAAACAAATTATTAAACTCAATGCAAAAGTATACTCATAATACACATTATGAGTTAATATTAGGTAATAAAATACACAACACTGTGATATATATATACAAAAAGAATAGTGAAATTATTATAATATGAAAAATATACAAATCTACATAAAGGTAATGAAATGTTCTCAATCAAGTTCAATCGCGATTGCGGCACAACTGATAAAAAGTTCGAAGCAAATATGACATCTATATACCAAGTAAACGTACTTGATATATGCAGCAACAAAATTATGGTATTGTTCCTTACCCAATGAGAAGATGGCACTCCGGCCACCGCAAAAAATATGTCTTCACCGACGAATAACAGGAACCACAAAATTTCAGCAGACTTTTCTGCATCAAACCGACTTCCTCGGTCAAAGGACCGATGCAAAGTGTTAAGGTACTCTTCTTAACCCAAACGCACACACATGTGTGTGGTTTGAGAGATAAAACTCGACTCTGATTTTGACCGCAATGAAGTGTCTCGACGCGCTGATCTTAACTTCAAAAACACATATTCTTATCTGGCATATGGAACTCGCCCTTATCTCGCAGATGGCTCGTCTTGGAATGTTTAGCCCTTAAAACTGCTGTGCCCTTGTACACGCAAATCTCGTTTAAATATACTACGGGGAGAATCAAAACTAACACAAAAAAGTCTGTTCATATTACAAATGTTTATATATCGTTGCGAAACTGCAACAATAGTATACTAGAATTTATTATTATATTACGTACTTTGTTTCTATTTTAGTTTTGTTATACCCAATAAAAAAGATTTTTTGCGAAAACAGAGCATTTTTACTATTTTTTCAGATCATGGTTCTTATTTTGGTAGCAATAACCGTCTACGTGCAACATTTATTATCAACTCAATAAAAAACCAAAGTGAACATATACATACTTGTAGAAAAGATGAGTTTTTGGTTATATTACAAATGTAAAATAAAAAAATTTACATAATTTTAACTATGACTAAATGACACTTTTTTCTAATTTTTCTCAAAACTATGCAATGTGCACTTGGACGGTTTTTGCATTGAGCCCTTCAATTTCTGAACGTTTAGAGATAAAGCCAGGAGATTGACCACAGGTCAAAGAAAATATGCTACATATGTCCACGATCAAGAAATCGGCATCACAGGCAAAAATATGTAAACAGCAGAAAAAACGACTGCTCTGAACATGCAAAAAAATGTTTCCTGAATATTGTTGTGCAAGATTTTAAAGAATTTTAATTTAAAAAAAGATATTAAAATTTTTATATGAAATCTATTAGGTAAACTTTAATAAAATTTTAGCGGAATTATAATGCTTCTATAGTCCTTTTCCATCATATTGATAGCACATTATGTATGCAAATCCTCAACAGATCAAAAAACCATAGGCGTCACCCTATACTTGTTTTGAAATAAATAAAAAAAAATTATTATTTTAAGATGCCGTCAACAATTCATTATCTTTTAAAAAATCTTCTGTAAAATAAGTGTCCACTAATCTCACTACACCTTTTTTGTGCGTAAAAAACGTCGGTATATATGCCACACGATTATTGTTAATTATACACGGGTGATTAACGAGAGAATTCAATGTTTCACGAAATAAATTAATGTAAACAGTAATCTAAAGGTGATTATTGTTTTCTATACAAGTTATCGCCTGACACAAAAAGAATACCTTCTTCACTAATGATAGTTTAAGTAGTTTTTATGTCACATTACAGCTTATGCCAATAATATAAATTAGAAATTGTTTGCATCTTCCATTTAGTTTGTAGATGTACATTGTTCATGTCTTACCTACCTACGTTTTTTGGTGTCGATATTTTGTTATTTGCATTTAAAAATGACGTCGACAACAGGTTTTATCCCGGTTAAGTGTAGTTTTAAAGGTGCCTTCAGTCTAAGAGAGAAAAATATAATATTAAATATACACGATGCACTTGTACATCAACGCCCTTTAAGTAATGTTCGTGAAATCGTTAACATGTGTTTAAATATGACAAAAATTTTTTTTAACAAGGAATTTCCAACATTGGACAAAATCCAAACATTAATTAGAGAAAACGAAGAGTTACCAATTATAAGCAACAATAAATTATGGGGACTATTGAGAGAGATGGGATTTCGTTGGCAAAAGAATCGAAGAAAATCCGTTTTAATTGAAAAAGATTACATTGTATGTTGGAGACGAGATTATCTAAGAACTATTAAAAAGTACCGAGAAGAAGGGAAAACAATTTTTTATTTGGACGAGACTTGGCTAAATGAAGGTCATACTGTATCATATCTATGGGTTGATACAAATGTGAAAAGTTCCCGTCAGGCATTTATCGAAGGTGTATCTACTGGAATAAACAATATTCCCGCTGGAAAAGGACGCAGACTCATAATAACCCATATTGGAAACGAATACGGTTTTGTCAATGGTGGATTATTAAGTTTTGCCTCAAAATCAACCAAAGATTACCACGAGGAAATGACTGCTGACGTTTTTGAAGAATATTTTGAGCAAATGTTGGATTTAATTCCAAAAAATTCTGTCATAGTCATGGATAATGCTAGTTACCATTCAAGACTAGCAGAAAAATTGCCAACAATGGCATGGAAAAAAGGAGAGATAATCGAATGGTTGGATAAACACGCAATTGAGTACAAGGAGAATTCGACAAAAAAGGAATTATTACCTATTGTAAGGCAACATAAAGCAGCTTATAAAAAATATATAACTGATGAAATGGCATTAAACCGTGATGTAATTATTTTACGTTTACCCCATACCACTGTGATCTGAATCCGATAGAAAATATATGGTCTCAAGTAAAGGGTGAAGTCGGACGCAACAACAAAACTTTTAAATTAGAAGACTTACAACAATTATTAGAACATTCCTTATCAAAAGTAACTCCAGAAAATTGGAAAAATGCTGTTAGTCATGCTCACAAGGAAGAAAATAAAATGTGAAATTTGGATAATATGACTGATGCAATGCTGGAACCGGTAATAATTAATATTGGAGTTGAAGATTCCTTAGATTCTGAAGAAAGCAGTGAATCTGAAATGGAATTTGAATAAAATAATATTCATTTTTTTACAAATCGGCCCCTGTTACGGCCACAAATTATTTTATATATAACCAATAAAATAAACATCTTACATTTCTTGCAAATTCATTAGTACCTGTTAATCTCCATCACTCCGACACTGGCAACTTTATTTAGGGATTAGTAACCCTCAAAACTATTGTATTCTATTCTGCTCCAACCTTTATACCTGGTGGTCATACTCAATTTAAAATTGTTTTCCTATATACTTCTGTAAACTTGTGACAAATATCTATTTTTCATTGAGTCACCCGTATCAACAGTTTAGGGATTTGCATACATAATGTGCTATCAATATGATGGAAATGGACTATAAGTGGTTGAAAAACATTGAATAAGAAAAGTTTTGTTTCCCCCTTTTTTGTATTTATTGCTATTTTGTAAATTTAATTATCGCTTTTCTATTTTATTACGACTTTGCTCCAAAATTAATCGTACAGATTCGCCCTAGTCTATATCGAAAAATTAAATTTTATAAGAGAAATATACAATGTTGATATTTAGACCGGTTTCAATTATAAACTGGAACAAAAACATTATTTTTAATTAATAAAAAGATAAAACAATATAATTTAATCTGCAAAAAGTAAATAGGCAATTTATTTAGAAACATATTTGATATTCTAGATTAAATGACTCTGCGTTACTTTCTCGTAATTAAAGTTGGTAGAATATACATAATTTTTTAGGTAAAATATATTGTAGAAAGTATGTATTGAAGAAAAAAGCATCTCCGAGTAGCTAATACTAATAACATTATTTATTAAAGATCTGGGTATATTTTTGTTTGGTAATTATTTTGTAAAGAGGTTAAAATATATTTTATATTTTTCTAGTGCAACGTATGAACGGTTTGACGATATGTATTAATTTCTTGTACCAAATGAATAAATCATGGGGTAATTTTATCTGGCGATGCCAGTATGTAACGTAATATATTTTTAATACTCGAGAGCCAAATATTAAGATACGGGGTGGTAAACTTATACCAATAGTTTAATAAAGTTTAGATTTCGGGTATTTTTCTATATAAACATAAAAATAGGTTGTGGACGGTGCTGCAAGTGACAACAGTATTTCCGTTGATTTTCGCTTCGTAATAATCTTTAAATTATTGGGGAATTATAAGATTCAGAAGACTATTTCACTCATCTTAAAATTTTCACATAATCTGACCAATCACAAACCAAAGACAGCTTGTGTTATAGCGAAAACACCAACTGTCTTTTAATTCTGATTGGTCTATCAGCTTCGTGTTTTCAACGACGTAACCATGGATGCCGATCGCAAAGCAAAGTTTGACGTTTGCCAAAAAAATTATTGTAGCTGTATACGTCAAAATGAGTAGTTTCGGTGGTACTTCAAACGAAGTTGAAGCAAAACATTGAAGAAAATATACCGAGTAACACAAGAAAATCTAAATCTTATATATGGAGACAATTTATGATGTTCTGTGTGGATCGCAACTACAAATTAGATGCAGAAAATAACAACGAAAGACTAACTAAATTCCTTCCTCTCATTCTACTTAATTTTTGACCTATCACTTTGTTCATGAAATAGTCACTAGTAATACCACTAGTGATTCAATTTTCGCGAAAAGTCTGTCGATTTACTTCTAAACGAAACTGAGTTGCTTGAAGTTTCTTTAAGAAACTCAGTTAAGTTTAGAAATAAAAGACAGACTTATAAGCTAAATTAAATCACGAGTGGTATTTTATTATTTATTTAGACTATTTCACTCATCTTCAAATTTTCACATAATCTGACCAATCACAAACCAAAGACAGCTTGTGTTATCGCGAAAACACCAACTGTCTTTTAATTCTGATTGGTGTATCAGTTTCGTGTTTTCAACGACGTAACCATGGATACCGATCGCAAAGCAAAGTTTGACGTTTGCCAACAAAATTATTGTAGCTGTATACGTCAAAATGAGTCGTTTCGGTGGTACTTCAAACGAAGTTATAAACCAAAACATTGAAGAAAATATACCGAGTAACACAAGAAAATCTAAATCTTATATATGGAGAAAATTTATGATGTTCTGTGTGGATCGCAACTACAAATTAGATGCAGAAAATAACAACGAAAGACTAACTAAATTCCTTTCTCTCATTCTACTTAATTTTTGACCTATCACTTTGTTCATGAAATAGTCAATAGTAATACCACTAGTGATTCAATTTTCGCGAAAAGTCTGTCGATTTACTTCTAAACGAAACTGAGTTGCTTGAAGTTTCTTTAAGAAACTCAGTTAAGTTTAGAAATAAAAGACAGACTTATAAGCTAAATTAAATCACGAGTGGTATTTTATTATTTATTTAGACTATTTCACTCATCTTAAAATTTTCACATAATCTGACCAATCACAAACCAAAGACAGCTTGTGTTATCGCGAAAACACCAACTGTCTTTCAATTCTGATTGGTCTATCAGCTTCGTGTTTTCAACGACGTAACCATGGATACCGATCGCAAAGCAAAGTTTGACGTTTGCCAAAAAAATTATTGTAGCTGTATACGTCAAAATGAGTCGTTTCGGTGGTACTTCAAATGAAGTTATAAACCAAAACATTGAAGAAAATATACCGAGTAACACAAGAAAATCTAAATCTTATATATAGAGACAATTTATGATGTTCTATGTGGATCGCAACTACAAATTAGATGCAGAAAATAACAACGAAAGACTAGCATTCATTCTAATAGACTGGGCCTTCAACATGCGAAAAATTGATGGTAGTGATTACAAGGAGAGTGTTATTAAAACCATATGGAACACTACTGCAAAATTGGTACAAGAAAAATATTTATGTGAGTATCAGAGACATATTGATCCCTTCAAAGATATAACCTTCAAAAAAGCGAGAGCGGCTCGTGATAGTAAGAAAAAATTGTTGCAAACTGTACCCGATAAAAGGAAAATAAGTTCTGTCGCTATGATTTCGAATGAATATAAAAATATGTGCTTACAATGGGATGAAGACACGCCAGAGGGACTCCAAAAGAAGTTTTTTCATATAGCTGCCGTAGAATTAGCTTGGAGAGGTACCGAAGCAAGTTTTTACATGTTACATTTTTTTAAGGAAGAGACTTTAAGAGAATCCTGAAATGTGTCCTGTGAGATTATACCGGAAACTTATATCGAAAAAGGAAACTATTACCAATGATAGACTTTTTCTGACTGTGAATGGCAAGTGGAATAAATATAATAATAGTAATTGGTACAAGAATTGTCCTATTGGTATTAATACAATATCCAAATGGACACAAATGTCTGCAGAAAAGATAGGATTAGACACTAAAAAAGTGAAAATAACGAATCACTCTAATTGTGCCTCTGCAGTTAGTCAGTTACTACAATCTGGCGTTAGTGAACAACAAGCTATGAAAATTACTGGACATGGAAGTTCGAACTCGACGAAACCGTATTTACATCTTAGTGCCGAACATCATCAGAACATAGTGAATACTTTTAGGAATACTCCAATTACATCAAGTAATAATAGCAACAATACATTGTATCCACCTAATAACGGTCATACTATTCAAAATTTTTACAATTGCACCGTTTATAATAATTATAGTCGAGAATAATGTATTTTTTTCGTGTACAAATTATTTATTGTTATAGGTAAAAAATAATTATAACAAATTACTTATAGTTATAATAAATATTTCATGATTATGACTAATTGTGAATTATTCAAAAAATGGGTAGATTTGGGTTACCTAGATCAAATGGATTATTATTAAATTCCTTCCTCTCATTCTACTGAATTTTTGACCTATCACTTATGAAATAGTCTAATAAAATACCACTCGTGATTTAATTTAGCTTAAAAGTCCTGCATTCCTACGCGTTTTTTGGCAGATAAGAAGTAATTAATACCGACAAGAAATTAAATATTAAAAAATCCACGTAATTTTATCACAAAAATCCATATCCGGACTTAAAATAAATTATATTAAGTTAGAGTAGAATTAAATTAAATTAAAATAAATAATAATTGACATTGTAATAAAAAAGTTTTAATATTATAGGAAAATGAATAGAAGTGACAAAGAAACAGGAAACGAAATAGATACAGATGAAGAAACGAAACGCAAGAGAAGAGACCAAGATGAATAGTTTATGAAGTGACAGAAAGAGAAAGAAAGAGAAGGAGGATGTCATGATTAAAACGATGCAACAACTAATTGAAAAAAATGAAAAAATGATGAATGAAATAAAGCAAATAAGAAAAGAACAAAAATGGAAAATAATAGAAAACTACAAGAGATAAAGGAGGAAAACAGAAAATTATAAAACGATGTGAAAAAATTACAAGATAGAATGGAACAATTGGAGAAAACAAGTAAAAAGAAATGTTTGATTATATCGAATTAAAAAATAGATACAATGATGACAAGAAACCAAAAGACAGGGTGGAAACATTCGTATTCCAAGAACTGCAGGCGCAAATTAAACTGAGGAACGGAACAAAAATAGGAGAAATAGTCTATGCCGTAGAAACAGACACTTTCACGGCTAAAAGTGAGATACTAAATAGGAAAAGTAAGTTGAAGTATCATAAAGATCGCATCTACATGAATAATGATCTGATATCAATAGAAAACGAAATACAGAAAGAAATAGTTAAAATAGCAAAGGAAGAAAAAAGTAGAGGAAAACAGACAAAAATAGGCTATAAAACGTTGTTCGTGAATGGGAAATAATGGATATGGGATAAAGAAAAAATAACAACTAAAAGAAAATACTAAAAAAAATTGCCGAAAAACTAGTAGAAGGAAAACAACTGGGGAGATATGATACCGAATTGGCAAGGCAAAGGAATACGACCATGGAAAACGGAAAAATAAACAAAAAAGAAAGGCAACAATCCAAGGACATAATAAATATTGGAACTTAGAATGAGGGAGGTACTTATAAGCAGAGAAATTTGAGAAACTTATTGAAAAATATACAATAGATATCCTTGCCCGGCAAGAAACGAAATAACTGGGAAATGAAATAATAAAAATATTAAAGAGCAGAGGGTTCAAAAGTAAGGAGACAAGACATATTTTGGAGTGGGATTTATGATGTCGGAGAAAATAAACAAAGCAGTTGTAATTGCTTTGAGAAAGAAAAAAGACAGAATATGTTACTTGATAATAAGAGGAAAGTATAGGAAGATAAGTATCATTAATATACATGCGTTCCCTGAAGATAAACACTTAGAAACCAAAACAGAATTTTACGAAAAGCTAAGCATAGAACATCGTAAAGAAGTGATGATTGTAGGTTGTATTGCAGTTTCAGGGTTAGGCTTTTTTAAATTTATTGAGGGTACTGTAACTGAGAAATATCAATAAATACCTTAAAACAACCTACAACCAAGCATTGTGACGTTAAATGGTGGCTAGAATTTGTAACAATAAATGACCCATCAGAAACGGTGGTTGCCAATGGGTAACAATATAGTTGTGACGCTTTACTTCTGCTCAGGCGCCAATTTGTGACGGGCAGCTATTTTGAACAACAGACTTAGTAAAACACAGGTTTAATTTAAATAAAAATATATTCGAAATAAATAAATAACAAAATAAAATTAGATTTTAGGTTATATATACACTTAAAATTAAAACGTCAATCCTGGTGATGACGACATTGACTGCAATATGACCCATTGTTTAATTTCTGCTAAAAATAAAATACAATTAATGACACAAAATCTAAACGGCAATTACGGTGTGTTAATATACATAGACGGGAAGAAACGGGTCGAATGAATAGATATGGAATAGGCCAATCAACACTCGGCCCTGCGAGGAACGGACGGTGACTAATCAGTACTATGTTCCAGGAGAGAATACTTCTATCTCAGATGAATACTCTAAGACAGGATACGGAACTGTTACTAAATCAATACTATGGCAGAATTGGCTTTCAGTCAATACCCAGGGCCAGTGGAGTTGTTGTCAGATTATTAATCCATTCTCTTGCAGCAGCTGCTCTTTTATATAGTCGAAGGTCTTTCATCTACTCTAATGCACATCTATAAAAGAGGAGCTTGTGGTGAGGATGCGTGTGTACGAAGTGCTGATGGGACCGAGGCGATATATATCGTTGTATATATAGGATACAAAGTTGGGAGTTAATGTAGAAAAATAAGACTCACAACTTTCTTTAGGTGCTAATTGTTAGGCCTTATCTAGCTCATTCTCTCAGGTATGAAGGACATATCTGAAAAATGAAAAATAAACACATAAGTCATTTCCTTGCTATAAGAGCCATTATACACTTTGTGATGCTTCAGATAGAAAGCACTTAAATCCAGATTTAAATATTAGAAACATGTATCAACTTTATCAAGAGAAATGTGAACAGGAAGGTTTAGAACCAGTCAAAGAAAAAATGTACTATCATGTTTTCTCATCAAATTTGGATCTTCACGTCAAACCTCCATCTAAAGATACCTGTCAGTTATGCGATTCCTTGCAAAACACCATCAAATTTGGGAATAACAACGAAAATATACAGAAAGCAAAAACCGATAAATAAATTCATCTTAGAAAGGCAAAAATAGGGAGAGATTCGCCTAATAAAAATAAAAATTTAGTTGATGAGAACATTTATGTTCTTACATTCGATCTACAAATAGCTTTGCCTTTTCCCAAACTAAGCACGTCTGTTGCTTATTATAAGATGAACTTATTTGTTTACAATTTGGAGATTCATAGTTTCAACGACAACAAGGGATACATATTTATGTGGGACAAAACAGAGGGATCTCGAGGTTAACAAGAAGTTGCCTCCTACCTGACAATTTAAAAATAAATGCAGGAAATTGTAGTAATATCATTTTACATTCAGACTGTTGTACAGGCCAGAACCGAAATATTAAACTAAATCTATCACTGCTGAAACTCGTAGAAGACCCTGAAATGAACGCTACTTCAATTGACCATAAATTTCTCACCTCAGGTCATAGCTACCTTCCGAAGGATGCAGATTTTGGAGTTATTGAGTCAAAGGCAAATAATTTCTTTATGGTCATGAAGATTGGATCAATTTAGTTTTTACTGCTAAAAAGACTAATCCATTTCAAATATTTGAAATGAAACGTGAAGAATTTTTTTCGACAAGAATGTTGGAAAACCGCATCATTAATAGAAAAATTGATAATACAGGGGAAAAGTTAACTGGTTGAACAAAAAATAGCTTAGATATTCTAAAAATAAATCAAAATCTATTTTCTATAAAGAAACACTGCAAGAAGACTTTTCATTTTACGAGACCAACAGTGCAAAAAAGTTCGGAAAGGCATCAACTCTACTCAAATCGTAGACCTGTCAAAGACTTAAAAAAGAAACACATGTTTAATTTGCTTGCTTACATTCTGCCGCAATACCACAATTTTTATAAAGAATTGCCAGTAATAGAAAGGGCTAAACCTCGAGCTTCAACTTTAGTGATCGGGCAACTTGAGTCTAATAATGACAATGATGATATGGATAATTACATAGACTAACAGCTTTCCCGTTTTTTTGTAATTAAGTAGACACTTAGCATAAGTAATTTTTCCTTCTTTAAATGTATCAAAAAATAAATAACTTTTATTTTTATCAACTTTTCTTATATTTAAGTTTATATCAGTATGCAACCTTTCAATAAAAATTATTATTAGCACTTATATGGGAGTCGTTATTTTATTATAAGTTTTTATTATAAAATCAATTTTCTCAGTTTTTATTTTTAATGACTTACACTGATCTGAGCCCTCCATTTAGTGGCCCACAAAATAAACATTTTTTTGTTAAAACTAGTTATGTTAGAGTAATTATCTGTTGTTTTGTTTTACTGATTTAACTTATACTATAAGTTATTAACTAATTACATACTTAGTATTACATTACAGTCCAAATATATAGTTGTTAGGGCTGGTATACTGTGCACACATAAACTCTATCCGCGATACCTCTCTCTATCCCTAGCGGTTTCAAAGAAATACTCCATAAAGTTTTCAACAATTTTCACTGAAATTTAATCTAGCAAAGATAAAAAATCCAAAAAGGTTCAAATTTATAAAGGCGGAAGGAATGAAAACAAATAAAACCAAGCGAAATCAAATATAATTCCGACAGGTTTCTGCCTGACGACTAGCAATATAAAGTCAAATCACGCTGACAAAATTGAGGTTCAAGGAAAACACAGGGCAGCAATACAGTTTACCGTTTCGTAAAAAACTCGATAGACCGGCAGAAAAATTAAATATTTTTCGACAATTATTATCTAATGTATTTCCTGTTATAAATAAAAACTGGTGTGTATAGTAGACTCGGAATTCGACTAGAGAATTTAAACTGAAAATAACAAAATTCAGTTAGTCAACATTGTGTGAAGAACAAGTATTCTCAGAAATCAACAGGACCGTATCATGCTTTAAAATTTTAAATTACGTAAATTATTTTTTTTAAATGTTTTATCATTGTTGCTAGAATTAAAATAAAAGTTTACGAGACAAGTGATATAAAAAAACAAAGAGAAAATATTGAAACACATATGACATCTATCGACTTGAAGAAAGCGTGCCTAGGAAACAACAGTTCGTCGACTGCTTCATGAAGCGAATTTATTAATCAGAAGACCAGCCTTGTATCCACAGCTATTTATATCCAAGAGCTTAACTTGATTTTTCACCGGAACACGAAACTACGTAGATTGGATTATTGTTTTGTTTCTGGATAAGTCCAGATTTTGCTTGAGATCACTAGACTGTCCCAAAAGAATCTGGAGAAGACAAAACTGAGAAAATCTGGATGATTTACCCAATTCAATATTGCTGATAGAATAAGCTATCGAGGAGACTCAGGTAAGGTTTAAGCTGGTATAACTTCCGATAATTGCCTGCGGATCTGTATTGGTGCCATGACGACAACTCCTATTGAGCCCCTTTATGTTGAAGCACTTGAGCCTCCAATTTCTCTTAGAAGACATTTCTTGGCTGAAAAATTTTTACTGAAAATTAAACACCAGAACACTTTCCTTTATACCAAATTAATAAATTTAAACAAGTATGATTTAACGAATAAATATTGGATAAAGAAAAACACTCCAACCCCATGTAAAGCTATTAGAGAAAACACAGTTTCTGCTGATAAAGCTATTAATTTAAAGTCACACACAATATAAATGATTTTGAAACTTTTTTTTATCTCGTTAAATTTATTAAACCAAATTATGTAAACACTGGAAGAGCAGATAACAAAATTATAACAAGCATCCTATCCAATTGGGATTACTACAGTACTATCGACACGGATGCCTCCAAATCAGAATACGGTACAGGATGTGCCTTTTACATCCCCATGGAGAAGGTAGACAAAATGTTCAAATTAGAAGCAAATATTTCCATATTTAGTGCGGAAGCAATTGCTATATATCAAGCCCCCTCCTTTTTGTTTCTAACAGGGAATCCTCCGTTATTATTGTTTCATATTCCATGTCAGTTCTCACAGTCATTAACCAACCTTTTTTTCCAACCACATACTTCAATCCCTACATAATATTAATTAAAAAATTATTTAATCACTTTAAAGAAAATAAAAAAATGTGATATTTATATGGGCCAAAGCACACAGTGGAATTAAACATAATGAAAATGTGGACCAATTAGCCAAATTAAGTATTTATTCAGTGGATACCACAGAATATCTACCCAGTATTTCTGATTTGGTTGCTACACGCAAGGCAGTCTTGAAATATAAATGGAGTGATCTATGGTCTAAGTTTTGTTTTACCAACCGAAATAGATACATTTCTTTACACACAACTGTCCCTGTTTCACATTGGCATAGAACTTATAATGTTCCTAGGCGTTATATAACAACTATATCTAGGCTAAAATATGGACATGCTTGTTTATCTGCTCATCAGGCAAGAATTCATGTGATTTAGAGTAAAAACTGTGTGGAATGTGGAGTAGAAGGCGACCTAGATCATGTAATTTTTCGTTGTGCCAAAAAATATAATTTGAAATCCACCTTATTATATAATAATATAGTTCATATTACCGGTAAATCTCCGTTTAACGTTTTATCTACCCTAGCGACTCAAAATAGATTAATTTACGATTACATAATCGATTTTTTGACCAAATGTAATATTTTTCTTTAGTTCAAAAAAATTTTTTTTTGTTTTCACTTTTTACCTTTGTTTTCTCTCCTTTATAGGTTTAATCCTATTTACCGTGGCCTAGTTTTCCTGTGTATGTTATATATTATAATGTCCTGATGGGCCCCTGGACGTGAAGCGAGTGACCCACGTTAATTGTAGGTGTTTATAGATATATATGTGTATGTATATATATATCTTTTCTCTTCTTTTCATTAATTGTTGAACTGATTTCTCAACTTTAAATTTATCTTGTTTAGTCTATTCGATTACAAATAATTTAAAAACTTTTTGCTGCGCCTAATGAGATTAAAAGATCATGTAACTGGCTATATGGTAAACTGCCGAAGCCATATAAAAAAAAAACTTCCGATACCTGTACTGGAATAGTTCTTGTACATGAAGATTCTACGAGAGAAGCAAGTTATATAGCAACCATTTTAGATAAGCAACCATTATGGACGATTACGCGCGTCCCCACCGTGCTAAAATCGTCAATTAATACCTAAGAAGATGTCGGAATTGTCCGTATAAATTGACCAGCTTGCAGCCCGGTCCTTAATACAATTGAACGTCTATGGGACATACCGAAAAGCTCAACTAAAGTTCGGCTACCCCGCCCAAACAACTTGTCTGAGCTAAGTGCGGCTCTTCAGACAATGTGAGATGAATTGGACCAACCTTATACTCAAAATTTAATTATCATACTGCCAAGACTTATGCAGGCTGTAATAAGGACCAGAGGAGAAAATATAATTTATTAATAACAAATTACATAAAGAGTGTTTTGTTATAAATGTTTTTTATCAACAAAGCTACTTTAACTACTAAGTTTTTAAAAATAAATAATTTTTTGCATACATTGTGTTTTTCTATTTACATTCAATGTTCCTCTTAAAATCTGTGTTCCAATCTATAAGTGGCATCTCCAAAAATGTGTCTTTGTCTCTATAAAATAAATGTATATCGATTTTTTTGCACCTGAGTGTATATACGCTGCATAAATTTGCTGAACGGCAAAACAGTTAACCAAACATTTTTGCAAACTTCGCTATACCCTTTTAAAATATAAAAATACAAAATGGTTAAATATTGTGGGCGATCTGATGACTCTGCTCTTTTATTTTATTCATGACGTTTGAACTAGTAGTATGTTGTTTTAGCTGTATTCAATATTCAAAAAGCGTTTGTGGGAGAGACACCAAGAGTTTTGCATAATAATATACCTTGCACGTAATTCATTTGTCTTTTATTGACAGTTTGGAAAAAGGTGCAAATGACGAAAAATTTATGCTACGAAAATTTCACTGCATAAAATAAAACTTTTGCGGTATAGAACTTATTGTTTATGAGATACCCGACTATTGAAAAATATTAAATTTTATTTACTTGTAAAATTGAGCGTAAGAGGGATATACACATGGAATACTAAGATTCATAACTGGAGGAATAGGTAGGAGTCGAGTAGGTAAATCGAATATATATTTCTTCTTTACACAAATAACCATTGACAAGCTGACGGCAATTTATACTTAAGATCTATATAAGGCATAAATTTAAAACCAAAAAATCATTACAAAAAATCCAAATAAATATAATAAAACGATTAGTTTTTTTATTAGAAGGCTTTGGTAAAGACCAATTAGCCATAAAATAATCGATTAGTTAAAAAGAAGCTAAGGAGAAAATATTACATTAGCAAGTTCAAGAAATTGAGAAAAATATGACGTTTTTAACCCTCATCGGACTGGCCGGGGTCTATTTTGACCCCAGATCACAATTTTGGCTGTTACTTTATAGATTTAATTTTTAATCGGCCGTCTTCCATATATCTGTAGTTTATATATTGTACTGATAAAAAATATGCCTACAATAAAATTTAACGGTTAGATTAAATTTAAACTTCAATTTTATAGGCTGGGGTCTCCTAATATCCCGAAACTTTTATGGTTTTTGTTATTATTGATGTTCACAGAGAAAAATTTTTAAAAATGTTCATTTAAATGATGTGCCACTCGACCACACTTGCTATTAAAAAAAACTGGGGGTTGATGCGGGGCAGTAAGGGGTTATATTTGAGGGCATGAATTTTGCATAAATATTGGTCCTCCTCCCAATACAAATTGACCTGTTTATTTAAAACATGTCAAATTTTCGTTGGAACACAGTATGTACATATATAATATATGCATAATTTTTCTAGTCTATTTGTTTCTTGTTTTGTTGCCCGAGTTTTGCCATATTGGGATGCGTCTTTAATGGTACAGAGAAGGATTATCTCACGATCAGGAATAGAATTGGGCTACTTTTAGTAGTGATAAATCTCGTTTATGTTTTGGGGGGCATAATGTCCGTGCCCGTGTCAGAAGGTGACGTGGTAAAAGACGAAATCCATAGTTTTTTGTTAAACGGCACGTGCACTATACAATTGTGGTTATAGCGCAAGATGTCACCGCTTATAACTTAAGATCACGTCTTATCTTTGTTAGAGAGAAGACTGTAGTACAGCAATATGTGGAAGCAATTCTGGAACCTTATCTTACGCCCTACTCCTTCATCTCCTTGGAGGTCTACAATCCAATTTTGATTTTTTAGCAGGATAACGCAAGATCACATATTGAAAAAGTCACCTTGGACTTCTTTGAACAAACTGGAGACAATATTTTACTCTGGCCTCCAAAATTCCCAGATCTATCTTTAATTGAGCACGTTTAAAACATAATTGGTAGGAGACTGTTTAATTTAGAACATCCTCCTCCAAATTTTGGAGCACTTTGCACCAAAGTTATGTTAATTAGTGCATGGAACGAAATTTCCCAGGATAATATTGACTACCTAATCAGAAGCCAACCCAGGTGCATCCAAGAGTGTGTGATTGAGGTGCATCAACACATTTTTCAGTTATTGTATACCCCTGTAACTTGTTTCAACCATATTGAATTTTTGATCGTTTATTTTGCTACCCTCCATATTTGTAAAAAGTATTTTCAAAATTTAACAATTTATAGTGAGTGCTCGAATTTCTATGTCAGCATATATTCTTCTTCTTCACTGGCTTTACAACTTGGGGTGAGTCTTCGCCGCATCCACTATCGCCCTTTATCTTCTACGATCTTGCGCTTCTATTTCCCATCGTTGTACCCCAATTCTAGATAAATCGGCTTCAACATCATCCTTCCATCTTTTTCTCGGTCGGCCTACTGATCTTCTACCATCTGGTGTTTCAAAAAACACTGTCTTTAACACTCTGTCACCTCTGATCGTACCACGTGACCTGTCCATCTTATTCGGTTTTCCTTAATATGTCTAACTATGTTTTCAGTTCCATACAGTGTCACCAATTCAGCATTGCGGCATCTTCTCCAATCCCTTGTGAATTCATCTCTTTGAGGGCCAAATATTATTCTGAGAACCTTTCTTTCAAATGCAGAGGCTTATTGATTTCCCGCTGGTTGAGAGTATATGTTTCACTGCCATATGTAATAATTGGGCGAATAATCTACTTGTGCAGTGTTAATTTAGCTTTTCTTTTTAGCAGCTTAGATCTTAATAATGTTGAAAGGGAGTATAATGCTCTATTTCCCGCAGCTATCCTTGCTGAGACCTCTTTTCCTATGTGGTTGTCCGCTGTGATTATCGCCCCCAGATATTAACTTTACTACTTCGAAGTTGTGATCATTAATACTGATGTTCTGCCTTACTCTTTGTCTTGGATTTTTGGTTACTACCATGCATTTCGTCTTTTCTTCATTTATTCGGAGACCCAGACTACCTGTTTCCTCCTCGAGTTGTGAAAACACCTCTTTCACGTCTCTTGTAGAATGCGTGACTGCATCTATATCATCAGCAAAGACCAGCAACAGTTTTGATCTTTGATCAGCAAATTCTCCTGTCAGCTCAGACGATATTTTACTTATTGCATATTCTAAAGCAAAATTGGATAGCTACGGTGACAAGGGGTCCCCCTGCCTTAGGCCTTTGGCCTAAGTCCTGAATTTATACCAAATTGTATCGATGTTCTGCTTCCTATCTTTACTTGCGCATATGAGTCTGTCACGCACATTTGCGTTAATTCAACTAATTTTCTTGGTATTTCTATTTCTAACATTGCTATCTACAATTTGGTTCTGTTTATGCTTGCTGGAAATCTATGAAAATTTGGTGCACATCGCGGTTGAATTCCCAGTTTTTCTCTAATATTTGTCAGATGGTAAATATCTGATCTATAGTTGACCTTCCAGCACAAAAGCCGCATTGGTAGTCGCCTAGAATATCTTCTGAATATGGTGTGAGTCTCTTTAGCAAGATAATTGATACCACTTATATGCCTCTATAGTTTTGGACTTGTTCTTTGTTTCCTTTCTTATATATGGGAATTATAACGCTTCCATTCCATTCTTTAGGCATTTTCTGTCAGTATATATTAGTATGAATATTTATAAATTTTTAGCAAAAGTAAGCGAGATAAAAATAGATTACTAGAGGTACACATATTTATCATTATTGAATGCTTTAACTTGCTTTATTTTACAAACGATTTTAAACATGGGAGTCAAATGTCATTAAAATATTTTCAATCCCACAATTGTAAATAATTCCCAATATATACATTAATTACAAAAGTATAACAGTTTTGATAGACAGCAATTTAGAAAACGCAAACAATAGTTTAGTTAAATTGAATTAAACAGTTAGAGTGAATGTCCGGTTCAATCCTTTCTTTATACTACAGAATATGTTTCTTTATTTTATGCTTTCTAAAGTTAGATGTAATCTTGGGTTTAGGCTGCATTGAAATATTTTTTAATTGTGTTAATGCTATTGACCTATAATGATTTTAGCGATACTATCTACGTTTTAATAATTTTAATTGGATAAGTTGTTAACAAGTACTATAAGTATTATAGTATATTTTACATTTCTTCCGGTGAGTATAAATTTAATCGAATATTGCATAAAAGCTATTTTTTTGACAACATAGATTTTTCACGAATATTTAGGGGAAATACAAAATTTGTTCGACATATAGACATAAAAGTGAAAGCTACATTTAAATATATTTAAAACACATTAAAAACAAGACTTAGATATTATTAAATAGGTAAAAGAAATAAAATTAGACTTACTTACAATCAATTTAATTTTACTACCAAAACGACCGGTTTCGCTTTCTACACTTTGCAAAGCATCTTCAGGTCAAACGGTACAAAGTAAATTAAACGAAATTAATTAGATTCGTATACATAAGAAGCCAATCCGTAAATTTTGGTGCAGAAGAATTATGAACGAAATTTCATTATCTTTGGACAGCCATTCACATATTTAATCGTAGGGTCATTTTCTCCATTATTTTTATGAGTTTCAAGCTCACTCCAAAGTTCCTTTAAACGAAGTTGGTGCATAGGTCTTGTCATCAATAACAGAATAAGTTTCAGTAGATTTGTTTTTCAAAATTTTATTTTTGTTACGAAGAATTTTTCGAGTGTGGTGTTCAGAACTCATTATCACTTTTATCTTGCGGGGATAACGTTTATTTTTATTTGGTTTACCGACCCTATAAAATGTAACAGGACTTTCTTGACATCCAATGACTTCTAGGTCTAAATGTATTTTAGTCTTATCATGATATTTTTTATTTTGTGCGTCTCCTGTAGGTTCAGGGACGCCTCTAACCAAAAAAATTTTGGAACGAGATATGCGGTCAGCCGCTTCATTGACAATGCTGTCAGTAAATTCTGTTGTTGTAATAGAATCAAGTTGAATTAATTTATTGCTGAATTCAGATAGTTTAATATCAAAGTCCTCAATTTTCTTTTTAATGTCAGCTTTAAACTCGACTAGTAGACTCTTGATTTCAGTAATATTCCCAATGTTTGAACTACATGCATTGCAAAGTATACAATATCGCACGTATTTTTTTCCTCGTAATTCGATCACCGACCGACAGATGCGTACAAGCAATGTGTATTGTTTTCTTACAGCCATCACTCTGGAGCTTTCTATCGCAGGTAGAAGTTAGCTTTGAACAATTAGCGCAAAACGATGTTTTAGGCGTGATTAACTTTGTGCTAGTTTTAGATATGAATTATAATTATTGGACTGATAATAAACAGCAAATTCATCATTGTCACTTACTTGAATGTTTATAAACACAATCACCATAAATTATTTCGTTGGTTTTTTTTAAAACACATTTCAAATCAATTAAATTTCAATTTGTCGGACTGTAGCAAGATACGACCACTTCGATCGAGGTCTGATATTGGTATATATATATATATATATATATATATATATATATATATATATATATATATATATATATATATATATATATATATATATATATATATATATAAAGAAAGCAGTTTATTAGGGATGCAGTCAGTAGGTTTGGCCAGGATGTTATAGAAACACTCTTTTGACTTTTGGTCGAGCTTTCGGAATTACTTTATTCCTTCTTCAAGACACTGTAATTAGAAGAAAGTGTAAATATTTACAACATATCTCAAATTATCATTACAACTTACTAGTCGTTGAGATTATCTGTGTAAAGCTACGACACTCAACATTGAAAACACACATATAAAATATAACATTTAAAATAATAGACAAAATACATTTTAAAATTTTGTTGAATAGTTAAAATTTTGTTTGTGACATCTTTTAATGGTGTGTTTTGACTGATCCATAGAGAACAGAAAGAAAAACAAAACAAAAATAGTGTGGTTTAAAAGGTAATTAGGAGTTCTTGCTATTATATTAATGGAAATAATATTAAACCTGTCTTGATAGTATGCAACACGTTTTGTATACAGGTGTATTATGGTGTGTATATGTAAAAGTAAATCTTTATTTTATTTTTGATGTTTTGTCAGTAAGTAACAATAAATGTTGCTCAATTTATCTATGTCTGACTTTTTATTTATACAAGATGTATTAGATTTTATGAAACACATTTCCAAGAAAACACGTTTAGTATGGTTTTTTTCCTTTGCCAAAATACAGGAATCATCGAAATTAAATTCATGTTTTAAAGTTAACGCATGTTCTGTGAGCGCGCATGCGTTTATCTTTTTGGTTTTTATGTCACTGCGATGTGATATTACTCTATTGTGAAAATTACGAGATGATTCTCCGATGTACACGTTTTCACAATTGGCACACGGTATAGAATAAACAACATTCGACGACTCCTGTATTGTGAAAGGATCCTTTGTCTTTGTGTACAACTTCGATACCCTTTTCACATTCTTAGTTGTAATTTTTATGCCACTAACATTTTTGAAAATGTTCAATAGCTTAGGTGTGAGAACTGGAATATAGGGTACGCAACCATACGTTATTTTAGATTGTGGTAGCTCTGATGTGTTCTGTGTCAATGTCTGTGTCAGTTGTCGGACTTCATTCATCTCATTATTATGAAAATTTTGGTTATCAGAAAATTGCACAGGAAAAGGAGAACCAAAAATGAGTTTATTCAATAGCCCTGTAGGATAGGAGTTCTCTTGTAGTATAGATCTCAACTTTTTTAGTCCCTTGTCCCTGAACTCGATGTGTGATAAGTTGATAACCCTAGTTTTAAGGGCCAAAACCAGATTTGTTTTCATCTTAGATGGATGTTGAGAATAAAAGTTTATGTAACGGTTACTAAAACAAGGTTTACGATACCACTCCGTCCTTAGCATGCCATCACTGCCACGATGTATAAGCATGTCTAAAAACGGAATCATATTGTCAGCTTCTTTCTCAACCGTAAACTTTAAGTGTTCACACTGGGCGTTAAAAGTGTTTAGAACATCAGTTACTTTGTTTTCAGGGACAGATAAGATCAAATCATCAACATATCGTTCGATAAAAGGTATGTGAAAAGGTATCTTTTCCTTACATGTTCTTATAAGTTCATCCAATACAAAGTTACATAGTATGGGGGATATTTTGCTGCCCATTGGAGTGCCAAAAATTTGTTTAAAAAAATTACCATTAAACAAAAAGATGTTAGAGTCAAAAATGAATGTTAAAATTCTTATGAAATCACCTAAACTGATCTTGGTATGCAGAGAGATGCTGTTCCAGTTATTTTTGATGCTGTTGAGAATAGCATCTAGTGGTAGGTTTGTAAATAGTGACACAACATCTAAACTAATTAGTATATAATTATTCGGAACTTTAACATTATTAATGAAGTTACTAAATGTGAAAGAATCTTTAATATAGAATTCATTGGATTCGTTGTAGGAAATTGTGAGGATATCTGTAAGGTGTTTAGCAAGTTTACTATTAGGAGCATCAATGGAAGAGACAATAGGCCTCATTGAAAGAGTGGGTTTGTGAACTTTAGGAAGTGTATAAAACCTGGGTGCAACTGCATTGTAAATTTTCAAAGATTTTGCAACTTCTGTTGTTATGGATTTGGAAGAAGCTAAATCCGAAACCAGCTTATTCGCCTTTTGTTGGAGGGTGCACACTGGACTGTTTTTGAGTTTAATGTAACTTTTTGTGTCATTTAGTAAACTATTGCTTTTTTCAATGTAATCATTCTTATACATTGCCACTGTTACATTTCCCTTGTCACTTCTAACAATGTAAATTTCTGGATGTGATTTTAGAAATTGTTTGCACTCATTGTATATTGTGTTTAAAAAGTGTCCTTCTTTACTTGTTTTGTGTAGAAAATTAGTGATAACATTAGTGCTTTGAGATCTCAAGATGTCCTTCTCTTGGGGTTCTAGACCAGAAATGAGAAACTCAATATCTGAGAGAAGAGAAGACATTTTAAAATCTCTAGCACTGGGGAATAGGCAAAATTTTGGACCCAAAGACAAAAGTTTTTTGACATTATAAGGAAAAGTGATGTTAGTTAGATTTTTGAACCATTTTTCTTGGAATGTTATTTTTGAAAATTGATCTACTTTTATTTTGTTAAATTTTTTGATATTGTTATTTCTAATTTGGAAAAAAACTTTATTATATTTGATTTTTTGTCTTCTATAGAATTCTTGTAGTAAAGGAGCAGGTAAATGCTGCTCTGATATATTTTTTAATTGATGTACTTTCTTTTCTATGTAAGTAATATCATTTATTGTTACTGAAATTTCCAAGTTTAAGATTTTAGTTTTTAAATTTGAATTAAAGTTTTGAATTTTACTACCTAATTTACCTCCTTTATGATGTAACAAGTTATTGATGTTAAACTTTCCATTCTCTATGTGTGCAGGAAAACAAAGATTTTTTCTACATTTTAGAAGGAAAATCCTTCTGTTGTTGAGTGATGCAAGCTTGATGTTAAAGTTGGCCCATTGTTTTAGGAAATCTAAACCTACTGACTGCATCCCTAATAAACTGCTTTCTTTGTTTATATAGACAGTCAATAATATCCAGTATTTTTTATATATATATATATATATATATATATATATATATATATATATATATATATCTATATATATATATATATATATATATCTACGGCATAAAGTGGACTCCGCCCATGTTAAAATTCAGGTTCAAGTGAGCTCCGTGGTCAAGTCGACACCGATATACGGAGCTCACTTGACCATTCCATAATATTGGCTCTGTCGATTCGTCAACATGTATAGTTTCATATTTTTTAAAAATTTTGTGGAGCCCTTAAGTACCCCTGTATCATGAATGTATATTGCTTAGTTCACGTGTATATCTTATAGGGGTCGTTCAGATCTTTTTCATTGTATATTGGAACCATAGGTATATCGGTTTAAGTAAGCTCTGATAGTTTGGCAACTCTGCCATTAAGCTGTATACTTCTCGCGTATAGTCTGAACGGTTTATATGGACTCCTTATTTTTGTTATCATTCAAACGCATTACATTGTGTAACAGATATGAATACTATTAACTACCTGTTTTTGGTAGGTACGTGTTTTTCTAAAAATAGCTTTATAGATACAAAAGGATTTTGTTACCAAATTGGATTTTTTTCACATGCGGAAATTTCCTAATGTATTTTGTTAACGTGAGTATGTCTTCATACGTTTTATTTAAGAATTCGATAGATAAGAACTTCTTTTATTTTATCCATTGTTTTATGATATCTTTTATACAGATTTTTTATTATTTTATTTCTTGTTTTATCTGTGTACTACAGATAGTAGTGCACAAAAAAAAAGAAGAATGCTTAATTTATCTAACAACAATTATACCACTTCACCCATATTACATACTTACACCCATATTACATACTGAATGTTTTATCTCCTATTTAGGGGTAATATGTAGTCAATATAAGTGTAGTTAGTGTCAAATTTGCAATGATCAATATAAGTAATAGCTTACTGACTGTACTTTACATGTTTAGTTCAAATAAATAAACCTTGTCCCTTCAGAAAAGAGCGATTGGAATGGCAAAGTCAACTAAGAAAGTGTAATGAATCTTGTATCACCCCAGATTCACACAGGTTAACCGGTGTTTGAAGGCAAGAGTCCTCATTGCAGATTTAAGGAAGATAACTACCATAAGGAAGTTCCTTTCGAGAGTTCAGATGGCGAGAAGCAGCTTATTTTTTTTTTGTATGTCTTGCAGATGTGTTGGTCTAGCTAGTTATTCCTCGATTCTAGTCATAAAATGGGTTGTTATTCGTGGAGTGGATGTTACGAATCTAGACTTTGTTTCTTTTGTTCTCTAGTTACTTATCTTCGGATATTATGTGGATTGATAACTACGATATTGTAGAGCTTATGTATGGATGTGAGTCTTAATATCCGCTGAATTTGGCTGACTAATTTATAGCTAAATCTACGTGTTAAGTATGTATTGATATCACCCATACAAGCAAGGTATATTCGGCAGCAGAAGCATAGAGTTCAAGCGTCTACGTTTTAAGAGTGGAAGGATGTGCTTCCCATTTTTAGCTGACAAGTTCGCGAAGAATATTATTTTTCTGGTTCTAGTTTTCCATTTAGTTTTAAACAAAGTTCTGTGAATTACAAAGTGTGTTTAAGGATTTCATGACACTATTGGTTCAGGTATATGTTCAAATTTGTGAAAGCGTCTCTGTTAGGGACATTGAAGGAGCCCGCCTGACTTTTTCCAGGGTTTGGCTTAAAATTAATTTATAATCTATTTTTATTGTGTTTAAGATATGATATTTAGATTTTTCTCCACTTCAGCAACAAAATTTTTTGGTTGTGCAACAATAGATGTATCGTCTACAAAATAAAAGTCCTAGTATTTACTGGTATGGGTTGTGTAAATATTATACAGTGTAGGTGCCATTACGGTACCCCAAAGGAGACCGTTCTACTACGTTCTCCATCTTCATCTTCTATTCTTATCATTGAGTGATACGGAAAATCTTCTGTTGTGTAGGCATACGCGGATAATACAAGTGACTTTATTACCTAAGGGGATATCACATAGATTTTGGAGAAATGTGCTTTAATTTAAGGTGTCGTAAGCAGAATTTAGATTGACAAATACCACTCCTCATGTCTGATATTTTTCATATGCGTCTTTGCTGTGTTGGGCAAGATTTAGTATGTGTAACGAACATGATCTATCCTGTCATATATAGCCACTTTTATCTTTCAATTGAAGTTTTTCCTCTAATATCGGTTTATATTAAGGATCATATGCAGAAGTATTTTGTATAGCTGAAAAAATAAATAGATATATTGGCCGATAGCTTTTGTGGTCGTTGGGGTTTTTGTCAGGTTTAAGCAAGGCCACAACTTTGTCTTTGCTTTGCTTGTCTACACACTTTGTATATTAGCCATTGTTGTATTTTTTTGTCCAAATTTTATAATTAGTTTTGTGCTTAGATCCTCAGGCAGGAGCCGTAATATTGTTTATAATATACGTGGATAGTGGATCCAAATTCAACATCGTTGAAAGGTTTCCTCAGCTGACTTGTTTGTCCTCTCTCATTTTATGTTTTTCTTTGCCGGCATTTATTATGTTTATTTCGTTATTTTCAGCGATCAGCTTAATACCAAATACCCTAGGTTTAGCCCTCTATTTGCTTCCTGCAGTAGAAATACGTCACATTTGTGTTAAGCACATATGTCTCATAAGCTTAAGTAAAGTAGAGTGTCTTTATCTGTAGATATGTCCTTAATATTTATAGACATAATTAGAATAGTTGGTCCTAAAAAGGACCGAATTGATAAAAATCATATTGAACGGGTGATTGAAGAATTAACCGATTTAACAATTATTCATTACCCAGAGTACGCTCGATTGCGGTGGTCTTATTGTTACTTCAAATTTCGTGAAGGCTTCCACGATGAACTTCATAAAATGACTAATCTTTTACTTTTCAATAAAAATTTAAATTTTACGTACTGTTACTTTTAGACGATATTTCGAGTCAGATTTGTTTAGTAATAACTGTACTTAATATATAGTCTCTTTGTGAAATGAGCTTGTAATATCGGTTTACAACACATATATGGATAATAAGAAAATAAACAGGTTAAAATGTGACAACAAACTGCTATATAACAGTACGAGACAATATTCATAAGCTATCAGCTGTAAAAGTCATTGCCTTTTTTCCTGTCGTATCATATTTTAGCATATCATATTTTGAGTGAAATTGATCCTAAATTCGTCTAATAATATTAAGTTTTTAAAACAGCTGTGTTTTTATGCTCATTCGTTCACCTTTTGTAAAGCAGTCTGTGTAAATATAAGGGATTTATATAATCTTTTCATTTCGTACTCTTTTCGTTTCATAATTATAGTTTTCTTGCTTTTATTTTCTATGGTAATACATATACATACCCAATTCAAAAGGATGAAAATCAGCGAGTTCTAAATTGAACATAAACATTATTCTCTCTTTCTCCCTATACCTTATATAAAGATCATCGTCATCGTATAGTTCGAACGCAACAAGATTCTATTGCCTTTTCTTGTTTTTTTTTCTCCTCATTCCTATTGAAAATAAAGCCACGTAAATTCCGTTTATAAAAGTTATGTCAATATTTCTGAAGTGCCTTTCCTAGGATAATTATTTAAGCCTAGTTTGTTTGATTACATGCAATTGATTTGATAGTCCACAACAGATAAGTATTGATTGTAGGAAGGATAGCAGGTGTTGATAAATATGATGGGTCGATAGATAGTCCCGTTATTCCTAAATCTAACCGTATGTTACCTCCCCCTTCATTTGTGGAAGTCCTAAGGGCATTTTTTCTCTTGGGGCATCCTCCCAATTTAACTTGGCAATGCAGTAATTATAGAGTCTTTGGATAAAGCCAGCGCAACTTTAGCATTGAGATTTAGTTTCTTGTACGACGTTGCTATCTTTATATATGTGTTTGACCTTGTAAGTCGGAAAATACCTCTGCTGGCTTTTCCAGCAATCCTGGTCTAATTAATACGTTCTCGTCACGTATCCACACATTAGCACTGGTTTGATCACTATTTTATATAAAATATCCTGATTTTAGAGATTCGAATTACACTTCTGGATTTAAATTGCCAAACTTAAATGGAGCTTCGCGGGGTCAGACTGCTAGACAAAAAGACGAACGTTGGAATACTACAATACAACATTGGAGACCTTACGAAAGTAAACGACCAAGAGGAAGACCACAGATGAGATGGGTTGATGATATTAAAATAATAGCTGGAACAAATTGGAAATATGTTGCTCAGGATAGAGACCGATGGAAGGAGTTAAGAGAGGCCTATGTCCAAACGTGAACGACACAAGGCTAAGAAGAAGAAGAAGATGCTTTTTAGCAAGTTGGTACTTGCTCTTACTTCTAAATTGACAGATCAGCTGTTTAACTGCCTGTACTGAATTTTCTTCTTTATTTTGCAAATATATATATGAAAACTAATAAAACTCTGGCATGCCGTTGATTAAAATATTGGATACCCTATACTATTGAATCAACGGAAATACTAAGATCACACGGGGAGAATATTATGGGTTATTTCTGGTTTCGTCATAATTTACACTGAAATTACTAACAAGAGAGTGCTCTCACTTCCACATGTCCAAATTGATATATAGTACCAACAGATGCTAGTTATATACCATCAGTACTAATAAAATGGAAACTATCAAATTAATGTCAATTTCTTTGAATAATCAAAACAATCGAAAATATATACCAAAACAACACAATAAAAGTAAAAGTAGAAGAAGAACTAACCGACCCTATTGAAGCTGGCAATATTTAGCTTCAACTAGCAATTTAAATTAAAGGACCAATTTGACAAAAATCATATTAAAGGGGTGACTGAAGAATTAGCCGATTAATTAATTAATCATTACCCTGGATATGCCCGATTGTGGTGGTCTTCTTAGTACTTAAATTTTCGTAAAGGCTCGTTCTTTCAACCCCATAAGTAATGCCTAATGTTTTACTTTTTATTCAAAATTTAAATTTTACATGCCGTGTATTACTTTTTGACGATATTTCAAATTAGATTTGTATAGTAATAATTTAAGGTATTAAAGAGCCTCTTTGTGGAAAATAAATAAGTTTGTGATATGGTTCGCAACTCATAGGTATATAGATAATAAAAAAATAAACAGTTAAAATAAGTGTAAAAAATTTCAACTCTTCGGTTTATCACAGATATCAAAGGTTACATTTTAATTCAAGGTTCTATTTGCGTATTTTCAATATTAAAAGAGTAGGAAAAGACATGTTTATGCTTTTATTATTTTTTTAAATCTATTCTATTTCCTTTCTAGAGTTCCGTCTTTTTTGAACGACCTGTGTTCTTTTTTCAATTGGGCACTTGTCCAAGGCTATGACAAATACTCTCTCCTCTGCTATTCTACATTAATATGACTGATTCATTATTTTCTCTAAACACTCTGTCCTCTGCTATTCTACAATAATATGACTGATTCATTTTCTCTTTCTTGCAGCTATTTTAATGTTTATCCTGTGTATCTTTTTCTTCTTCTTCTTCTTCTTCTTTTTATATAGACATGACTCTGTCTGTTTTTCAATGTGCCTCCAGTAAGTTGCCGTTCCATGGTTTTCGTGGTCTTCCTACTGATCGTCTTCCTATTGGGTAACCTTCTCTTGCCGTCTCTAATACTCTATTTGTTGTCATTCGACTTATATGATCGTTTCATTCTACTCTTCTATTACTTAACCAGTTCTTGATGTTCTCCACCTTGCATCTACGTCGTATATCTGTACTTCTAGCTCTGTCCCATGGTGTCTTACCATCAATTTTTCTAAGTGTTTTATCTCTGCTGCTTCTATGTGTTCTATGACCTGTGTCAGGTCTTGTTTCTGCTGCGTATGTCATTATTGGTCTGATAACTGTTTTGTAAATTCTGCCTTTGGTTTCTTTCCCGATATTTTTATTTCTTCATATTTTTCATTTAGGCAGCCCGCGTCTCTGTTTGCTCTATTCAGTGGATCTTCCACATCAGTTTCGAGCTTTCCGTAGCTAGATAATGTGATACCTAGATATTTAAACTCCATCACTTGTTCTATTAGCTGACCTTCCAGCTCCAATTAAGATCTTAGTAAACTTGCTGTTATAACCATGCATGTTGTCTCTTTTGGAGAAATTAACATGTTAAATTTTCTGGCGGTTATATGAAATTGGTGTAGCATACGTTGTAAATCATCTTCACTTTGAAAGAATAGTATTGCGTCGTCTGCATAGCAGATTATTTTAATTTGTTTTTCTCCCATTTGGTATCCTCTTTTATTTCTTACTTTTTTATTATTTCATCCATAATTTGGTTGAACAATAGCGGATTCAGGGAATCTCCCTGTCTTATCTCATTGCCAGCTTCAATAGGGTCGTTTAGTTCTTCTTCTTCTTTTACTTTTATTGTGTTGTTTTGGTATATATTTTCGATTGTTTTGATTATTCAATAAAATTGACATTAATTTGATAGTTTCCATTTTATTAGTACTGATGGTATATAACTAGCATATGTTGGTACTATATATCAATTTGAACATGTGGAAGTGAGAGCACTCTCTTGTTAGTAATTTCAGTGTAAATTATTACGAAACCAGAAATAACCCATAATATTCTCTTCGTGTGATCTTAGTATTTCCGTTGATTCAATAGTATAGGGTATCCAATATTTTAATCAACGGTAAGCCAGAGTTTTATTAGTTTTCATATATATATATATATATATATATATATATATATATATATATATATATATATATTTGCAAAATGAAGAAGAAAGTTCAGTACAGGCAGTTAAACAGCTGCTCTGTCAATTTAGAAGTAAGAGCAAGTACCAACTTGCTGAAAAGCATCTTCTTCATCTTAGCCTTGTGTCGTCCACGTTTGGACATAGGCCTCTCCCAACTCCTTCCATCGGTCTCTATCCTGAGCAACATATTTCCAATTTGTTCCGGCCATTCTTTTAATATCATCAACCCATCTCATCTGTGGTCTTCCTCTTGGTCGTTTACTTTCGTAAGGTCTCCAATGCTGTATTGTAGTATTCCAACGTTGTTCTTTTTGTCTAGCAGTCTGGCCCGCGAAGCTCCATTTAAGTTTGGCAATATTTGTTGCTATGTTCTCGACTTTTGTTTTTGATCTTACCCAGTCGCTCCTCTTTTTATCTGACAGTCGTATACCTAACATTGCTCTTTCCATTGTTCTTTCTGTTGTGGCTAGTTTATTCATGTTTGCCTTGGTTAGGGTCTAGGTTTGCATTCCATATGTCATGATAGGAAGGATGTATTGGTTGAGCACTTTGCTCCTCAAGTATTGGGGTATTTTGCGGTTCTTAAGCATCCAACTAAGTTTTCCAAATCCTGCCCATGCTAGTCTTGCTCTTCTAGTAATTTCCGCACTTTGGTTCTCTTTGTCAAGTCTCAGGATTTGGCCTAGGTAGATTTACCTTTTGGCCTGAAAAGCATACCAAACACAAAAGGGATAATAAAATGTACTGCACAAATTATTGCGATATAAGATACTGCACAAACTATTGCGATATAAGCTATATATCTGTTAATTATTAGGATATACAGTATTTTTTCTAATACACCTGGAACGATTGAGTGAATAGGTGAACTATCAAATAGGAGGCTATTAGTGTAGAATTAGAAAAACTAATAAATCGTTGATCAATTATTTACTATTAGGCAGTTAATGAGAATTGTTGGGAATACAAAAAAAAACATTAAACTAGTTATTTATAGATTTTAAACAAACACATGATATAATCATAAGAATAAAACTATGAAATACCATTGCAGAACTAGGCTTACCTAAGAAACTAATTCATTTAACAAGGAGTAATCTCCAAGTAAAGACTTCAAGGAAAACTGTCGACTTATTTTCAAATGTACTGCAAAGTGCTTTAAAAAATTTAAACGAATTAGCGTAACATCTGTTTTGAAAACTAAATATTATGAGACGAATTGGGGATATTATATTACACAAACTAAACCGCTTGCCTACAAAAAATATCAGGAAAATATGATACGGCGAAAACGACTAATGACTTTACAGCTAATTGCCACATAAGTATCAATGTAACTATAGCTCACAAAATGGGTTCAATTACATTGCAATTTTTAAATTTTTCGTGATAAAATGAAGTGATTGATTGTTGTTTTGAAAAGGTAAGTTGTTTTTTATTTTTGTATTCCTATCATCTGATATTGTAATATCAACAACATTTTTCATAATATATTCTGAAATGCGCTTTCTATTACTGATAACGAACAAAAGTTTTTTTAACTTCTCGTTAATATAATTATGTAGGAATTTAGATTTTTATCTTGTTCTTACTATAGTGCTAAAGCACAAATTAATTTATAGTCTACCGTATTTTTTCCTAGTCGTCATAGTTTTTAATTGTAGTATAGCTTATGTGTTTATAATAACTAGCACATAGAAAATAATAAAATTTTGTAGCCTGTGCTTTATGTTTATTATCCTTTATTGTATTGGAACATCTAGAAGTATAGTAATACATTTTAATTGTTGAACAAAAGAGAAAATAAAAACACTTTTTGTGGTGTGCCACTTAACCATACACAAAATCGTACACAAATAGTCAAATGGTAGTAAAAGCTTCCGATATAGGCCGCCAGACGGCAAAGGCATCGCCGCGCTCGATGTCTATACTATGAAATGTTTTTCATATAGTCTTCGGATCAGATTTTTTCAAAACATTAAATTACATCTTTTTGTCTTTCTTTATTTAGGCTAACCGCTACTGTTTTTTTCTTCAGCGTTTCTTCTTAATCTACATTAATGTTATATTTACAATTCTTTCTGGAACGAGCTATAATTTTTCTCAAATAACCATTTTGTGTGGTTTAGTCGCCTTACGGTTTAGCGTGCTTTGGCTCTTTAAAGTCCCTTTTAATATTAATATCGTTTGAGAAATTTTTCCCAGATGACTAAATAAATTTCTTTAACATACAAGAGAGAGGACGTAGAGTAGGGCATAACGTAACTTAGATGTTGAATGAAAACTGCAAATTGCTACTTAGATTGATAAATACCACTCCTCATACCTAATATCTTTTGTACCCATCTTTGCTGTGTTGGGCAAGATTTAGTATTGGTGACGTACATGATCTTTCCTGTCTATAGCAACTTTTGTCTTTTAATTTGAGTTTTTCTTCTGTTTTACCTCTTGAGCAGTATTTTGTAAAGCTGACAAAATAAATATATTGACCGATAGCTTTTGTGGTCGTTGGAGTTTTTGCCAGGTTTAAGCAAGGCAACAACTTTGTCTTTGCTTTGTTTGTCTGAAGACTTTGGATATCAGTAACTGTTGTATTTTTGGTCCAAATTTTATAATAAGCTTTGTGCTCAGATCTTCAGTCAGTACCGTACTATTCTTCATTATATACGTAGATAGTGGATCCAAGCTCAACATCGTTAAACGGTTCCTTCAGCTGACTGGTTTTGTCCTCTCTCATTTTAAGTTTTTCTTTGCTTCTTTGCCGGCAGAGATAGCACTTTTACATTTATTATGTGATTTTCAGCCATCAGCTTAATACCAAATACACTATTTTTTGTTCTCTATGTATTTTCTGCACTAGAAATACGTCACATTTGTGCTAAGCGCATATGTCTGATAAGGTTAAGTAAAGTAAAGTGTCTTTATCTCTAGATATGCCCTTAATATTTATAGACATTATTAGAATAATTGATCCTAAAAAGGACCGATTTGACAAAAATCATATTGACCGGGTGATTCTGATTAGCCGATTAATTAATTATTCATTACCCAGGGTACAACTGATTACGGTGGTCTTATTTGTACTCAAATTTTCGTAAAGGCTTTTCTTTTGAACCCCATAAGAAATGGCTAATTAACTTTTCATTAAAAATAATTTTACACACTGTTACTTTTAGACGATATTTCGAATCAGATTTGTATAATAATAAGTATAGTTAATATGGAGTCTCTTTGTGAAAAGTAAATGAGTTTGTAATATCGGTCACAACTCATATATGAATGATAAGGACATAAACGGTTAAAATAAGTGCACAGAATTTTAACTAAATATATCGGCGCCATTGTTTAGGAGATGGATTTATCCCAGAGATTGAAGGTTAAATGTATATTCCAGGTTCTATCTAGGTATTTTCATTACTAAAAAAGTATATTTAAAATAAAGGCCTTAAGATATATTTAGATTCTATGGAAATTAGAATCTATGGAAATTAGCAAATTAAAAAATACATACATAATTATTCTGAATGACAAAATTGAGACAAACAGTTGCCCCAAGTATTGTTTATATTGTAAAGGTTATCGTCATAGTATAGTCAGAACGCAACAAGGTTCTATTGGATTTTCTGCTTTTTGTCTCCTCATTCCTATTGAAAACTTAGCCACGTAAATAACGTTTTAAAAATATATATCAATATTTTTGTAGTGCCTTTCCTAAGATAACTTTTTTTAAGCCTACTTCGTTTGACTACATGTAATGGATTTGATAGTTCCCAACAGATAAGTATTGATTGTAGGTTGGATAGCAGTTGGTTGTACAGGCATGTGTTGATAAATATGATGGGGCGGTAGGTAGTCCCATTATTCCTAAATCTGAACATATGTTACCTCCCCTGTTGATTCGTGGACGTCCTAAGGGCATTTTTTCTCTCGGGGCATTCTCCCAGTTTAACTTGGCAATGCAGTTATTAGAAAGCCTTTGGATGTAGCCAGCGTAACTTTGGCGTTGAGATTTAGTCTCTTGTATGACGTTGCTATCTTTATATATCTGTTAGACCTTGGCATTAGTTTCGGTTCGGTATTGGTTAGTATTCGGACCTTTGTAAGTTGGAAAATAGATCTGATGGCTTTTGTAGTAATCCTGATCTAATTAATACCTAAGTTTTACTTACATTGTTTTGTCAGCGTTCTCGTCACATTTTCAGTCAATAGCACTGGTTTAATCACTGTTTTATATATCCTGATTTTAGGGATTTGTATTAGACTTCTGGATTTAAAAGTGTTATGTGGGTTATATTTACATCAGTTAGCTACCTGAATATATACCCTAATTTAATAATAAATATCTGAGAGCTTACATCAACAAAGAATTAGATTCAGACTAAGACTAAATGGCAAGGACAGCGTTCTTAAAATTCAAGCAATTGTTCTGTGACAAAAATCTTAATACTGCGCTGAGACTGAGGTTTGTTGAATGTTACGTCTGGTCTCAACTATTGTACGGAGTAGAAATATGGACAGTAAAAGCGCAAATAGTTAGGAAGCTTCAAGCCTTTGAATTTTAGATATACCTGGAACACATACTAAGGAATATAAAGTCTTCTGCAGGCCATCATGCAGGGTAGAGTCGATGGCAAAAAGGGAATAGGTAGAAAGAGGAAGTCATGGCTGCGAAATATTCGTGACTGGACAAACATGACTGTAGACGAATTATTCCACGTTGCAAAAGACAGAGATACTTTTAGAAATGTGGTCGCCAACCTCCGTTAATGGGGACGGCATAGGAAGAAAAATAATGATACGCTAAACAAAAAAAACAGAGATGAATATAGGCGCCAAGAAACTCTGTGTTATAAAACAGTTGAATAAAATACAGATTCTCGATTCAAATATTCAAAAATTTAATGAACAGCTTACTAAAATAGAAATAACGTCTATTTAAAATGCAATTCATTAATGGCTCAAGGTACAAAGCAGTCCTAGCATCTGCTAATGATATTGATCTTATAAGAAACTCTCTCCGCAAACGACATCTTCAACAAAGTGAAGAGAGCACGAAAAATGTTTTACTTAAAATCAACAAAATAAAAACCAAATACAAGCGAATCAACAGAAGAAAGCAATTCAATACAGAGCATAATTCACTTAAGACCTATTTTAATACATGAATGCGAATCATGGACAATGACTAAAACAAATAAGGAAGAACTCCGAATATTTGAAAGAAAAATAATAAGAAAACTTTTTTAAACTCATTATCATATTGCTACAAATCCGTATAGAATAAGAACACATACTAAATAAAGAAAGCTCTTATAAATATATTGTTTAGGAAAATAAATCGCTTAAGGTAGATCAGACACATGCATAGACGCCAAGATGTCAAACTTGGTTAAAAAACGTAAACTAATTTTTGAAACCAAATTCAGTATTTTGCTTTAATCTGTGCCTTCTAAGAATTGCAAGGAAAAACAGACGTTGATAAAACTGTTTGTTATTAGAGACATGGGGAATCTAAAAATTGCATTCCACAACATATCTCCTCAACTAAGCAAAAATCCTTAACGAATTGGTTTCTAGTACTCGTACAGAGTATATCGGAATAAAAGGAAAAAGACAGTTAAGCAAGAAGAAAAGTTTTAAGGGTGAAAGGATGTGCGCCCCATTTTTAGCTGACAAGCTTGCGGAGCATACTATTTCTGGTCCTTAGTTTGCCTTTTAGTTTTAAACAAGATTCTGTGATTGACAACGTGCGATATAAACTATCTACAAGGTATTTATAGGAAATTTAGAGTTCAAGGATTTCATCACACTATTGGATGTTCAGTTTTGTGAAAGCGCCTGTGTTGGGAAAATTGAAGGAGCGTTCCTAAGATTTTCGGGGTTTGGCTTAAAATTAAATCGTAGTTCATTTTTATTATATTTAAGGCATCTACTAGATTTTTTTCCACTCCAGCAACAAAAGTTTTTGGTTGTGCAATGTATGGTCTACATGAAAATCCTAGTATCTACTGGTATCTGTTGATCATTTGTGTAAATGTAATACAGTGTAGGTGCCATTACGCTACCCCAAGCGGGACCTTTTGTCTGCGTTCTCCATATTACCATTGAATGATACGAAAAATCTTTTGTTCTGTAGATATACGCGGATAAAACGATGTTTACAGTTTGTCATACAGTTTTTGGAGAAATGTCCTCTAATTTAATGTGTCGTAGGCGGCATTTAGATTGACAAATACCACCCCTGATACCTGATATCTTTCGTACCCGTTGTTGCTTTTTGCAACAACGGGTACGTTATTACGTACGTTATAAGTATTACGAATAAAAATAAATAAGCAAGAAGAATATAAGTGAACCATATTTAAAATAAGTGACAGAAAAAAGAATATTATATATACATTTACTTCTAAATTAAAAATAAAATACTCGTATGCCTGATAACGAAAGATACAAAATTTACAAGCGACAAAGTATTTTTTAAAACAACCGAACATATTATATGTAATAATTGTAATAGATATGTTGGCTATAATCAAATTACCATAAAGTCACCGAAATATTTTATCTGAGTAATGACTCACTACTGATTGCTACGTTACGTTATACGATACATTTATAGTTAAAAGCGAAATTAGGTGTTATGCCTCCTTATTATTTTAGTATCTGTTACAAGTTACATACTAAAGTATTATAGTAAGATATTGAATTCCCTACATTTAAAAATTGAAATATTGAAATTAGACAGTAAAAAATTATAATTTTAAGATTGATTTACAAATTATTATAATTTAAATTTTACTACTTTATGAAACAAATATTGTACATCATAAAACGTAGCAATCGAAACATCGGAACGTACATTTATATAATAAATTTTTCAGTGTCAATGCATTAAAAAAATACTAATACATAAAAATTGCCTTTTCCAAGCTTATAACAGACACTAACTTAAGTTTAAAAATAATTAAAGCAAGTAATATAAATTACCACCATAAAATATTTAACTACATTAACCAAGTATTTGTGAAATTTCGGGATGACTAAATTGATTGATATTTAAATAAATTTCAAGTTCCAAAACGTACCTGCTGTAAAATTTAAAAATCTACGACTAATCAAATTATTGGCAACATCGGAGGAGTTTAGTTGTGTACGGGGAAGAATACATACGGATCCCAAAAGTGTTTTACCCTATTACGGAGTTCATTTAATCCTACGTGATGGTCAGAGTCTACATAAAGCGCTACCCAGATAATAATATACACGGTGTATATTCTCCTGGAGTTAGTATAATACCGTTTTAGTACGGGGCCCACATTAACCGCTAGATCTATATATATATATATATATATATATATATATATATATATATATATATATATATATATATATATATATATATATATATATCTATATATATATATATATATATATATATATATATATATAGATATATATTGTTATGATGTGTTTTTTGTTTGAATGATGAGCAATGAGTATTTTTAATAATATAATATATAGGGTTTTTATCGCGGTTCTCAAAGAATTAGCTTGTAAGTACTTTTTTAAATTATCTTTATTATAACTATTATGAAACACACATATATATCTAACCTAGTCAATGTAAATTTAAAATAAACTATCTTTAAACTGATATTCTTATAAAACTAATTAAATTCTATAGACAATCTAAAATTTAAACAAACTATCTTCAAAATTGAAATTGTTATGACACTAACTAAATTATATTAACAAAATTTTGTACCTTTCTTTCACTGAATGCCTAAATGAACTATTTTCCACTAAGTATATAGATTCTAATCACCACTGAATGTCTTCGTACTTCAGTTATCCTTGTTTTTTGTGAAATTACTTTTTTCAATTATCAGCTTCTACCAATTTAAGATATATTTTTCTTCACCAGCATCTATACACCACCAACCAAACCAGCAAACAGCATTTATATTTATTCTTCTTTTCAATATACCAATATCCAATTATTATAAGTTGATTTATACTAATCTCCAACCATAATATAATTTAATTTCTTCCAATATACCTTTTTTTTATCTTCAATAATTATTTGTGTATAATTATAAATGTGCATTAAATTATATGCATAATTTTTAATCTTCATTTAACTCACTATATTAAACTATTGGACTATTTGTACTTGATTCACTGACTCTAACTAACTTTCATAATAAACTGCTTGACTTCTGACTAAAAAACTTAAAAACTGCCAAAAACTCTTCTGACTGCACTATCTAAAACTTTTCTGACTAAAAACTTTCAAAAACTGACATCTTGAATCCAAATCACGGGTATTTATATCTTTTGGACATTCTAGAACCATCTCGTAAGAGATCATGTTCCAATTTGTTCTATTTCATACTTGTATGAATTTTCTGGAACAAACCATTTCGCAAACATGGCCATCTCCGGAGATCCAGAGAATTCCATTCTTTTCTATTAATAATTTTGTTTACATTTAGGCTTTTCAGATCAGAATATATAATTAAATTAGTAACTTAACATTCTAATTTAATAAAATACACATTTCAAACAATATATTATTATAACCCACTTTATATTCGTAAATATTTTTAAACGTCACTTCAGAGTATAAATATCTGTCAATCTCCGAGAGTATTTTTGGTTGCCTAAGCACATGGCTCACTTATATATATTTACAACATTAAAATTACTAAATACAACTTTTTACAATTATTATATGCAAATTTATTAAAAATGCCCTCACATAAATATATTTTTATTAAATTCTCTAGTATATAACTTATTTAAAACAACCAAATATCTAATATTATGTAGCATATAACTTATAAATTATTTTCTATAAACCCCAATCGTTACAATACCCCAAAAATAATATTTAAAATAAATAATTTACTTATTATTTTTTTAAATATTAATTTTCTCATACCTTATTAAATTTAATAAATTAATAATTCAATTTTTTTTTTTATTATTTAAAATGTGTTAAATACATCCCTGTTCGCTGTCTATGTCAAAACAGAGAACAACGGATCACAGTTCGGCTATTCTATGGTCAAACTGTCATGTCAAATGGAGAATGGATTTTATCAGAGAATAAAATATAACCTTAATTAAAAATATAATAGATATTGTGTTCTGTTTATTTTTATAGACAAAATCTAGGAATTATTTCCATTCAAAATAACTTCATCAATATAAATTGGTAAGTTTTTCCACTTTATTATATTAGAAAGACATTTTTATAGCAATTATAGTATCTAACCCCAAATTATGATTTTTAGGGTACCAAACAATTTCCATATGTACAAAATTCAACAAGTATGATGTCAAATTTATTCACAACAAAGAAATCTACCATCTATCTATGAAATGGATCTATCAGTAAGTTATTAGTGTTATTATATTTGTGTTAAAGGTATAGAAATCATTATTCAATCTCTTCATGATATTGAAAAATGTCGTTGATATGAAATATGCCTCTTAGTCTGTTCTCTGCATCTATTAACACATAACTATTTAGTCCATTCTGATTTTCAATTGTATATGGACCTTCAAACATTGGTTGTAATTTCTTACAACGGTTTTCTTTAACATTACTTTTTCTAAGTGAACGAATTAACACTAGGTCTCCTTTTTGAAATGTGATTGGTTTTTTTATATTTCGATTTTGTCTTCTGATATATTTTTCAGCTTTCCTCCTAATTCGGTTATTCACTTTCTGCATTACTTGTTCTAACATATCCTGATTATATTCACTAATCCACTTTCTGTTTCCTATATGGCCAAACATTAAATATTCTGGTACTTCCTCTGTATTCAAATTATGTGTATTATTTAAAAAATACTCTACTTGTGGTATATGTTGCTGCCAAGTTTCGTGTTGATTTTGGCACAGTATCCTTAAATATTTTATAACTTCTTTAATATATCTTTCTGCAGGATTTGCCTGAGGATGTCTGATACTTGTAAAATGAATGTTGATTCCCTTTTTCTCACAAAATGCCCGAAATTTTTGGTTGTTAAAATATGTAGCATTATCTATTATGCAATTTCTAAATGGTCCTATTTCTTCGAAAAATTGATTAATATATAATTTTAATGTTTTAACATTTGTTCTGGAGCAGGGATATAGTTTAATAAATTTTGTATATAAATCAACTATCACTAGTATATGCTTTTTTCCTGTTGGACTGAGAACTAAATTTGAAATAAAATCCATGGAAACTGTATTTAACTTTTCATATACAACATTAGATTTATATGTGTTCTGGTTTTTGAAATTCTTTTCTTTGTTTAGTTGACATATTGGGCATTGGGTAGTAATTTCTTTTGCTATACTTATGTCATTCTTTGCAAAATAATTGTCCCTAAATAGCATCCATAGCTTTCTTGAACCAATATGCATATAATCGTTATGTAAATTTTTCAATATTTTCTTTGCTAAAGTTCTAGTTATTACATATACTTCTATGCCATTTATTATTTTATAATATACTCCATCTTTCCTAAGGACTTTTTGTTTTTCACTCAAATTGATCTGATCTCTTATAATTTCTTCTTTAGAATATAATCCAGTATTTTCTACTAATTGATTTAATCCAATTTTTATTGTTCGCTGCCCTTTTTGTGATGTATTTTCTAACCTTGATAAAGCATCTGCCACTATATTGGATTTTCCAGAAATGTATTTGATTTCAAAGCAGTATTCACTAAGTATTAGACTCCACCGATGTATTCTACTGTTTCCATATTTGTTATTTAATATAGACGTTAAAGCTTGGTGATCTGTTTCTATTGTAAATTCATTACCCAACAAATAAAATCTTAATTTTGTGACACAGTGTATTATACTTGCTAGTTCTAATTCTGAAACTGAGTAACCCTTTTCATGTGGCTTTGTAATTCTTGAAATGAATTGTATTGGGTATTCGACCCCATCATGTATTTGTAATAATACCCCTGATAATCTCTCTATTGATGCATCTGTTCTTAATATGAATGGCTGTGTGTAGTCAGGATAGTATATTTTCAAATTTGACAGAAAAATGTTTTTAATTTCTTGGAATGCTAGTTCTCTTCTCTGATCCCATCTCCATTTTACACCTTTTCTCAGTAGTTCAAGTAATGGAATTTCTTTTATACTTAGATCTGGTATCATCCTTTTATAATAATTAATTATTCCAATAAATCCTCTTAAAGTTCTTAAATTGTGTGGTGTTTTATATTCCTGAATGACTTGTGTCCGTTCTGGATCCATTTCGATTCCCTTAGTGTTAAGTTTATAACCTAGATAGATGACTTCTTTTTGAAAAAATGTACATTTTTCTTGATTTATTTTTAGTCCAACTTTGTCTAATCTATTTATTATAATTTTTAGGTGTTTCTCATGATCTTCAGCAGTTTTAGAAAAAATTAATATATCATCAATGTAGTGAATTACAAAATGTTCATATTGATCCAAAATATCATGAAGACATCTACATAGAGCACTGCAAGATGATTGAAGTCCAAATGGTACTACTTTGAATTGATATACTACTCCATCTATCTGAAATCCTGTATACTGTCTACTTTTTCTTTCTAGAGGTATTAACCAGAAACTATGCTGTAAATCGATTTTAGTGAAAAATGACATTCCTGTAATTCTTCCTAATATTCCATCTATACTCATTGGTGCTTCAAATTGCTTTTCAGTAATCTTGTTAATATTCCTTGCATCCAAACATAACCTGATTTCACCTGATCTTTTTCGTACTACTACTATGGGGTTAATAAAACGTGTGTTTGCCTTCTCAATGATCCCATCTTCTAACATATTATTAATTGTTTTGTTTACTTCTTCTCTGTATTTATATGGTATTGGGTATGATTTTGTTTTAAAATCTTTTTCTTCTTTAACTTTTATACTATGGATATAATTTTGTGCAATTCTATTTTCTTTATTGACAAGTCCCTTGTGTTGCTGCAATATGGAAATGACTATTGATTTATATTCTTCAGGGCAATTTAAAACTTTTATCATATCTTCTTCTTTACAAATAAAATTATTCTTCATTATGTACTCATTATTCCTTGCTTCCAATTTTACGCACTCCGCCTCGTAGGCATCCATCTGCTTAAAATTTCCATTCCTTAAATATTCACTACAATAATTATTCTTTACATTCTTTTTGGACATATCCCTATCATCAAAATACATTTCTTCTTCATAAACATCACTATTTTCTTTTAATAATATCCTATCAACTCTTATTCCTTCTTCCACCTCATCTTTCTGCATAAATTTAATTATTTGCCCTTCCAAAGTTACCATTTTTTTTTTCAAAATCTATCTTTACTTTCTTCTTTTCCAATTCATCATTTCCCATTAATATATCAACACATAAATCCTTGACAATAAATCCTTGCATATTAATTTCTTTATTAAGAATATTAATTTTAAAATTGGCTAGTTTATCAATTTCACCCAACTTCTTATTATTTGCACCAACAATTTTAATTTTTGGAATCTTTATTATATCTGATAATTTTAATGTATTAAAAATAAAATTCTCCGAGACTAAAGTACTTTCTGAACCAGTATCTATCATAATCTTAATCATTTTATTTTTGGCCAAAGCATTTATATAAATTAAATTAATAGATTCAATAATTTTATCTTCATCTAGAGAAATAAATTCAGAAGGTTTTTCATAATAGCAATGGCCTAACTTGTAATTCAGAAAGTTTACTGCACAAAATTTTGATTATTAGAATTGTCAGATTGTATCTGACCACCTCATTGAAGTATATATATATATATATATATATATATATATATATATATATATATATATATATATATATATACTTCAGTATTTCCGTAATTTATTCAATATGCCGAATATTTTCCTTTCGGTTTATCATAACTTTATTCTCTTTAGTTTTAAAGACCATTTTAAAAAATGTTTTTTGTATTGTTGCTATAAAATTTTACAAAAGCATGTAAAAGAGAAATTTCTCTCAAAATCCCTCCAAACGAAGAGTCATCTTCGAACTTTTGGTATATCATTCATCCTGTAAAAACGTGCTATCGTCTTCAAACTTATCTTTAGCTTGCTGCATACATTTCCATGCATACAAAGTGCATACGAAACGACAAAGTATTCAATTGAAAGACGAAATCTTTTCTCATTTTTCTCGAGAAAATAAGGTGAAACATCGAGCTTTCATCTAGGTTACACGATGTATAAGATTTTGCACTTTACATTCGAAGGTAAGATGTATAGACATTGAATATGGTTTATGCTTTAAACATGTTAGTGATGATCATTGAACAATAAGAATATAATTTTAAAGACAAATATACAGGGCTTGATAAAATATTTACACAAAACTATCTAAAAATCTAAACAGTACTATTAAAAATCTCTTAATGTCAGTCATAAAATAAAATTAACTTGAAAAGTTTATTATGAGTAGATTTCGGCAAATATGCAAATAAAAATGTAGAAAATATGCGCATAAATATGCACGTGTTTACCCGAAAATATGCAAATATTTTACAAAATATGCATACAAATAAATAAAAAAATCGTAAAATAGTAACAATTTTATTTAAAAAAAAAAGTGTACATAACTAAATATTTCCTACTATTCATTAAGATTTACATTTATTTTAAGTAACTACATCATTTTTAAGTATGAATAAACTTATTTAGAATTATGGTAACAATAAATGACCAAGTGGTGTTCAAAATTTTCTAACAAAAACTTGTGGCTTCTGTCTGAGTACATATATTTATATATGGAAAAACTTCGTTCAACATCAACTGCTGTAACGGGAACATTTTTCAAACTAACCAAAACATTTGGTTCTAAATTAATTGTTTCCGAAATATTTCCAGCTAGAACACTGACTACTTCAGAAAGAATATGGTAACCTTTATTTTTTTCCATAGTAGCTTCAAATTTTTTTAAAATATCTTTTCCAATATTACCTCTAACGTTCCGACAACATGACGCAAATTCTTTTATTAATGCTGTACTTTCGAACAATGACAGTTTTGGTGATTCTAACTGAGTAATTGTTTTTTGAACAAAACTAAAATTTGATTTTATAAATGAAAGTTCTTGTTGAAGCAAGTTACTCTGAAAAGTTTGTTTAGAATCCAAAAGAGATTGGGAACTTTCATCTGTTAACGTATCAATTATGTTCTTTATTTTAACAAAATGATCTGCATAAAAATTAGCTGCTTCTAACCATGTTCCCCATCGCGTTAAAATAGGTTGTGGTGGAAGAGGAATGTTAGGTAGCATTTCTTTATAAAGTTGAATTCTTATAGGAGATTTAAGAAATACTTTTTTGACACTGGATATCATGGTATTTACAAGAGGAAACTTTTTTCGTATTTCCTCTGCAACTCTGTTTAATCCATGCGCTACACAAGTAACATGTATTAAATCTGGGAAAAATATTTTTAAATTTTGTCATGCTTTCACCATATAAGGAGCAGCATCCGATAAAATAAGCAGTAATTTATTAGAAGGAATAGTTGTCGGAAGAAAAAAAGTTGCTAATGTTTCTTGTATAAAACGCGAAATTGTTAAAGCATTTGTTTTCTCAAGTTGCTGGCATGAAATAAGATGAGATTTTGGTAAGGTATCTTCTTTAAGAACACCAATCAATAAATGAGCAATATACTTTCCTGAGGAATCAGTGGTTTCGTCTACAGATATGTAAAAATAATTATCTGCAATTTCTTCCTTAATATTAATTAACACCGACGAGTATAGCCCGTTCACATTATTTCTTCTTAGAGACCGATCACTTGGAACATTAAGTTTGCAATATTTTTTTAGAAACGAACTAAAATTTACATTTGCTAATTTTGAAAGCGGTATGTTTGCAGACACTAATGCGCGACACAAGTCTTCATTAAAAGTTTCTTGCTCATCTAATTTTTTTGAAGTAGATTGGAAACATTTAGCCATTGAAGTTTGATGTTTTCCTCCTATTTTTCCTTTTTTTGCAATGTGTGAAGCAGTTCTCATATGTTGGTCTATCTGAAATTTCTTCTCACATGCTATCTATAAATAAAAATAAAAACCTTTATTTTAACCCAACCTTTAAAATATAAAAATATACAAGGTGTTTTTGGTTAATCAAATAACTGGTTTGGAAAAAAAACACTCGCTAAGTGTTTTCAATGCAGTATTAATCCACAAATTAGTTTTTGTTACTAACCATTAGTACATCATATAACTTATTTTAAAATTCAACAAAAGTTTTTTTTTTTTTTGTTAATTCAATTACAATAAAAAAATTGTGTTTTAGAATAGCTGACTTTATAAAAAAAAGTAAAGGTGAGAAATTTTTCTAAATACACACCATTGTATTCCATGGACAATTTTTTCTCACTAAAGGAAGCTATTTTTCATTTAAAAACAACCTACGAGTACTAAATTTCAAGTAAATACGTTTATTGGTTTTAAAGTTATTGTTGTTATTAACTAAAAGAATTTAATTTTTTTTAATTTTAACCCCTCATTAACTATATCGTTTTGTTCAATTTTTCGAGAAGTATCTACAGTCAAACGTTGTAAGTGTCATTTGGAAACACCCTGTATGTATGAAATATTAGATATTTAATAGAAAATATTAGATACTTACAATTTTGCCACAGACTGAACAGTAGATTTTTCCCATATCCATAGACAGCTCTTTATAAGGTTTAATCCAAGTTGAAGCACTGGTTGTTTAAGGCATTATAAAATCACAATCTCTCTTTTTGTTACGCACAACGAGTGTTTACGCTTTGAATATCAAAACAAAAATGATTTACAAATCTGAGCATCAAATTAGAAATGTTTAGGTACCTAATTCAATAAACTGGGAGATTTTGGAAAATCCCTAAATTAGGAACAAAACTATTAGCCGTTTACCTGCTGTTAAGATACAATAAATTGTAGATAGATTTGCAAATGAGCGAACCCTTAGCGATTATCCAATAACTGAATGCCTCAGTGACCGAGACTTTCTAAGAATGTTGAGGGCTACTTAAATTGATCTTCTTTGAAATTGTAAATGTTTTGTACCTGTAGAGATTACGTACTTAGATCATTTCTTGATTAAAATGACTACAAAATTTTATACAAGAATTGAAATAAATTGGTATGTTTAAAAATTTTCAAATACAGTATAAAAATCTGAACTTTTATGCACTTTATGCAAACTTTTATACAAATATGCCAAAATATGAAATATTTGCATAAAATATGCACAATATGCAAAATATGCAATATGCATATTTGCCGAAGTCTAATTATGAGTTTGAAGAATTATACAGGGTGAGTCATAACCCTTCTAATCTACCAAAATACCACAGCTAGCGTAAAACTATCTTAACAATCTTAACAAGAAACAAATAAATTCTGTATACAGCGAGAAGACACCGTCTCTTTTTAAAGCTATTCACGACGCTTCTGGAACATACTTGTAAGAAGGCACATCTGAACGAGCATGGTATCAACATAAATAGAGAGAAACTCAGTCATTTGAGATTTGCAGATGACATCATCCTTATAACCGATCGTATGGATGATGCAACAATAATGTTTGAAAAATTATATCACCTTCCTTGGAGGTCAGACTAAACATTAATATGAACAAGACGCAAATAATGACTAATCTGGTGCTAAATCGAAATATTCCTGTTAATGAAAGGGATCTTGTGCAGGATGCATCGTATAAGTACATAGGGCATGAAATTCGTTTGAGCAGATATGTGAGCCTCCAGGTCCGAGATGATTAGCCTGGGTAGCGTTTTGTAAATTAAACTACATATGTATTTAAGTTGGACATATCGGAAATATTAAGACTCACAAAAAAGATAGTGAATAAGATTCACTAGAAATACATCGTAAAACAAAAAAAAAAAATAATCATCGCCATTGAAAAAGTCGCGTCGCTAAAATGCAATTGAGTAAGAGACGTCACCAGATTATCAGACAACCGATGCACAAAACATATTGTCAAGTGGTCACATGAGATAGTCAAAACAAGAAAATATGCAATATGTTGCATATTACAATATACAATATAATATATTCGAATGGCGCTATTCTTTATTTCGTTAGTTTGTTTAGTTTCAAAATAATCTTTTAGTTTCTGTTTTAAACTGACAATTTTTAGTTTATTACTCTTCTATATCTTTTTATTAATAGCTGCTATATGTCTATGAATTGAAATAGTAAAATAAAAGACATACAAAATACTCATTTACTTAAACTTTTCTTCTCTTTTTCAGGTAAGTCAAATCCACATCTTGAATAGTTCACCATCCTTTACACCAAGTTCGAAATATGCAGATATTCCGCAGTAGCCACAGTATGTATTTTTTAATTTTATATACATAATATGTATAATAAAAACATAATTTATAATACATTTCAATTTAAAATATATTTCAGTGAACACTTAATGCCATTTATTTTATTTCACTTTATATTGCCGTATAATTGGTTATTTCACTTTATAATACATAAAAAAAGTTTCCATTTTAACGTAAAATCTGTTTATTTAGATTTTTGTCTTTTTTTTATTAATTAATATATATTCTTTCATTCTAACCTTATCAAATATCTTCAGTAAGTCTCAGGATATTATGTTGTTTTATTAATTGGTAGTGTTCTAATACAAGGAATATTCTGATGCCCTTATATTAATATCAATTAATATAGTAGGGATGGACGAGTACAATTGTAACATCTTTTATTTGTAATTTTTTATTTAAAAATGGGCTTCATATAAATCGAATATAAAAAATGGGAAATATTGGTTGAACATTTAACTTCAATTTCCAATTTTATTTTGTAATTTTTATTGAAAAGGTAACTGGTGAAATGCATCATTTTTACTTAACAACAAATATTACATCTATACCCATTCGAGGGATAATTGTAAGATATAATGGAGAAAATGTAACAATGTCAAGATCATTGAATTTTATCCAACTTATTCCCAAAATAAATTTATAAACGGATTTCTTGTAAACAAATACCGAATTATATATTATATGAAGAACTATTTACTACTACTTTAAATGAACATGTAAATCAAAACTTTATTTCGAAACACGTATATAGGCATATGTATGTAATATATATGTATTACATATATATATATATATATATATATATATATATATATATATATATATATATATATATATATATAAAGTAGTTAGGTATTATTGACTGACACGTTATGTAAAATAAAGTTCTATTTTGGGGTTGCAGTCATTAATAGGGCAGGAAAGTGAAACTCTTTGTTCTTTATATAGCTTTCGCAAAATTTATTTGCTTCTTCAGGATATGCTAAAATATGGTATCAGTAAATACAATGAAATTAAAATTAAATAGCATTGTATAAAACTACTATAAAAACTTACAACATAAGGTTAATCCATTAAATTTTAAATTAACAAAACATTAAAACTTAAATTATTAAAATTATCTAGTTATGTAAGTACAATATTTTAATTTTATTTAATTTTGTACAAATTCATTATGACATTGATTATGTTGATGTTTGATTTATTGATGATAAGAAGCAAATAAATTTTGCGAAAGCTATATAAAGAACAAAGAGTTTCACTTTCCTGCCCTATTAATGACTGCACCCCCAAAATAAAACTTTATATTATATATATATATATATATATATATATATATATATATATATATATATATATATATATATATATATTATTCATAGAAGGTGAATGACTTCACCTTCTAGATCATAATCATTCTTTTAATGGCGAATTTAAAATTCTACACATTCAAAATAAAGGCCTTAAGCTATCTTTGTTAGAATCTATGGAAATCAACAAATTAAAAAACACAGATATAATTCTGAATGACCAGCTTGAGACAAACAGTTCTCCCCTCCTCAACCTATTTCACTAGAGACTATAAAGTGTAAACCCATGCCAAAAACAGATCACTTGAGAAAGGCAATTAGCCGAAACAGCTGTAGTGATAAGAATTTAAAATAAATTTTGTGGAAGTTTTGAAAACAAAGTTTTCAGTGTTTTATTGTTACATATCTAAAGGGGTTTGCAGAGGTATTTCTTTTCATCGTTTCTAAATTCGTCACCGTCGTACACCAAATCTTCGGTTTCTCATTTATAAATCTTTTTTCTCTTTATTGTTTTTGTTTTCTTTGATGGCGTTTCATATTCTTCCACTGATGGGCCATCTTTGTCATCTTCTGTATTAGAGAAAATGTTTTGCCTTGTATTATATTTATGAAAATTTATTTCAGCAGGCGCTATAAGCTGTTTAGCAGGTAGATTATTTATGGTAAGTGGTCTTCATCACCAGAATCATCATCAGTTTGAGAATCCGTGGAATTTTAGCGGAGAAATAGTTAATGACTCAACGTTCTTTATCATATCTTCCTCGTCCTCCAGCATAGCCAGTGCATCATTTAAAAAAAAACCTCTGGAAGTGTAAATATACATGACATATGCTAAATTATTGATATATTTTGTATAAAAGCATGTAATTTACCCATATATAAAGTTCTGTATGTAGTACTGCTATGTGTCCAGCGTCCTACAAGTAGGACGCTGTGGAAAAGAGGTTCCAACTCATGGTGTAACTAATAGTCGTTTTATATTTTATTACATCGGGTGGTTCCTAGAGATCGATTACCTGTAGTCAGCATTTAGTTACTGAGCAAGAATGAGACAGGATCGGACTTGCTCCAGTCTTTCTATATGTAGTACGTTGGGCATATCTGGGTAGAACGGACATCTTTTGCATGGTTTGCCACATCTGAAGTTGATTTGTAGTGAGAGTTTTCAACAGTTATTTTCTGATCTGCAATGAAAAAAAAAGTCTGTACTATTTTATGATTCATTTCAGATGACACAAATTTTATGACTAAGAAACACATGGTATAAATTCGCAATACAAAATATTTTTAGGTAATCGTTAATAGGCGCGATTTTTTTATTATTGATTTTACTAATCTAAATACCTATTCTCCTTTCCTTGCTGGAGGTTTTTAAACATTCTTTGAATCCTTGGATTATTCATATTTTAATACAGAAGTGTATCTCCATTGATACCCTATACTAACGCACCAAAACTAGGTCAGAACAAGTCTAGGTCACCATCGCAATATACTAATAAACTGAAAACAGATCAGAACAAGTGTATGTCCATTAAAATTATACAACGCCCATTCATTGGGTATCCGTTCCGTACATAGTATACTTCTGCACTGAACTAACGTCGCTTCTCGCTTCAACACATAGACTAGTTAATGGGATATAATTTTACTGGTCTCTCCTCCCACTTGGACTTCGACTACTTCAGCGGCAAATCAAGCATGTTTTAATGGATACGTTCGGCGTAAAATCCCACAAAATGAAATTTTGCACATAGAAGAGTTCTGCTCTCTATAATGCCATATGTATTATTTTCACATTTTGTACAACTTTAGGCAGTATTTGCTTTTTTGTCTTAATATTAAATTCATTTCTGTATAATAAATATGATTATTAATAATATTTGCCCCTGAAATGAATTCTTTTATTTGTCTCTGTCAAACCTATTTATTAGATTTGCATTTAAGATAAGATGTACCTACACCTGAGGGACTGATATGGACAAAACCATTGGCTTCCAACTTTGGTTGGAGTTTTATTGCTTACTGGATATTTAACCATATGGCGATCTGGCTTATCTTTTGCAGATAATTCGAACACGATAGAACCCTCAAGTTCAGGTATATTTAAACAAATTTTAATCTATGGCATAAATCGCAAAAAAGGTATCAACAATATTCAAAAACAACGATTTTGTTGTTCATTCTGCATAATTTTTGTTGTTTATGATCCCAATTTAATTTAGAATATCTTATTTTGTCTATCTTTTTTTTTCTGAAAAAGTTGTATGTAGACATCAAATCACTAAATAGACATTGATAAATCCCTAGATGAGAGTCTTTTTGTAATACATCACACTAAACATTTTTACTGTCAAACCCGTCTATACAGTTGAGACAAAAAATCGTTTATTTCTTTCTAAATTGATTAGTCTAAATCGCTTTTCCATTCTTATTAAAGTTTTATTGAAACTTTTTCTTTAGTTTATTATTTTTATATTTTCGTTTTTAATATTGATATTGCGATTTACGTACACTTCTAACTTTATCGTTTTATTTAACTTTTCTTAAAGTTTCTTACAGCCCGTTACTGAATTTTTAGATAAAACTTTTCCGTATTGCGATATTTACAACTTATAACATCTCGATATATTGCTTCCCCTGACCTTTTTTTTTGGAATCAATTGTAGAAGTGAAAACGTGTCTATCCTTTCGACATATTCGAATCCAAAGTTTTGTATAAGATAGCCGATTTCCTCACGAAAGTTCAATATTCAGGAAATGTCCGTTTGGCCGACACGACATCGACAGTAGAATGAATTGGGCGAAATAAATAGCATAAAAGCTCGAGTGTATTCACAAAACTTGTATTCAGAGACGAAGCAAAAAGTAACAACCTTCTTTTGTGAGTAGCAGTAAGTAACTAGAGTGAGCAATAAATATTTAAAGGTTACTTTAAATTGAAAGAACATCTTTTATGTTTTTCTAATACTTTTCAATTTGTCATGGTAAACTAATATTTAAATATTTGGCAAATTAAATAAAAGCCAATTTGAAACTCTTTTTCGCTATCAAAAGTGATGTTTTATGTTTATTATTTTCAATAAGTGATGAATTCGAACTTTCTTCTTTTTATCTAAAAATAAAACATTGAAAATTTTTGTTTAACACTTCCACGAAATTTATTACAATTTATTTTCATTACAGCTGTTTCGGCAGAGTACCTTTCTCAAATGTAATATTTTTACTACGCGCCTACACTATAATATACAGTGCTAGTCAAAAGTCTGTTTCTGCGTTATTTGTTTAATTTTTAGATTTTTAGTTTGCATTTATATAAAAAGCAGTTCTTTTTATAACTATTTAGCAACGTATTAGTGTTATTAAGATAACAATATGGATTCAATGCCAAGTACTGGTGGTATTTATCCTTCTCCACCTAAAAAACGCCGAGTAGATTTGGTCCATTTCTCATCAAATGAAAAATAATGCATTATAACCATGTAAAAACAAATAAAAATTGATAATCCTGGAATGAACATAACATCTATGGTAGAAAAAATAAAACAGGCAACAGGTTAGTTTTGCAGAATAGTTCAAAATCAGGACTTACTAAAGTAATGTGCTAATTTTAGATATTGCGAATTCAATTATTTACAGAACAATTAAGGAATATAAGCAAACTGGAACAGTAAGATCTCCTAAGAATATTGGCTATCGACCTTCTATCCTTGCAACATACGATAAACCAGTTAAAACATCTGTACGACAGATAGTACACAGCTTCTTTTTCAAGAATGAAATTCCCACTTTAAACAAAAATTTTAAGTGAAGTAAAATAAATATTTATTTTCTTCTACAATGTGATAAATAAACTCTCTATAATTTTTTTAACTTCTTTATAACAATCCAACATTTTTTATTGTGATTAGAAAAACAAAAAAATATATATTGGAAGTGAATTAGAAAATAAATATTATTCAAACACAAACAAAGTTAGGTTAGAATGGATGTCTGATACTGAGTACTGGATTACCGCAAGGCCGAGATAATCAACTACAAAAGAAGATGTATTTGGTGACTCTTCTACTAACCTTCTTGGGTGTGAATCTGTCTTTTTAGTTTACTCCGCCTGGCTAAAAAACAAACCATAGTGAAATTTAAAGGGAGGTAATAAACAAACGTAGGCTTCTAACTAGTCATAACAAGTGACGTAAAAGAGATAGATAACGTTACAGCGCCATTGTGACAGATACCTAATTAACCCTACTAAGTTTATTTGAGTTTATGCTCATTTTGATGAATTAATTAAATAAATACTAAAATTGTAGTTTCTCATTTAATTAATAAATATTAAAATCCACTAGGAAACTAAGTTCCTGTAGCTGGCTGTATACCATGTATCACAAAAAAATTATTATTTCAAAATTTTTAGTAAAAGGTATAAATAAAATACCCAAACGGGCTATATCACAAATACAGAACGTTTTGGTACGTTGAACATGGTACGTACCATGACGTGGTAGCCATGGAAACAAAAGAAGAAGAAGAAGCATTCCTGAAATGTATGTGAAGTGTGAAATCTCAGAAGAAATATATAAATAGTTGTAAAGAAGTTGGTGTTGAGAAAAGATATTTTCACGAAGTGTAGCAATATATTTAATATTGGTTTGACTACCACTGAATACCGTTGCCGGAAGCGATCGTATCAATTAAGTAATTTCCAAACAAAAAGGAGCGGCCGTGACATTTTCTTTTCATTTCCTTTATCTCATTTAGCCCGGATATTTCGATAGCCTGAAAACATCTTCCTAATGATGTTTATATAAGAACCATAAATAACTTCAAATAATTCTAAAATTCTGATACAATTTGGGTAAAAAATTTAAATCAATTAATTAGCCAGAGTATTTCTCGATGATTAATGCAATATTTCAATATTAAATACCAATTTATGACTCTCTGAATATGCATACCGGGCAAAGACACCCATTTATTTCCATAAGAAAACGATTTTGGAATCCGCATAAATTCAATTTTCTTTGAACCTTAAACAGTGCTTGAAACTTTGTGATATATAATCCTGTTATTAAATACGGAACAAAAATCTTGATTAATGGATTTCCGCCGGTTTTTCACACTTGTTTTGTTAACAAGGTGATAATTTGTGTTTTAAGGCAATAACTCTAATATTAAAACAGATACAGGGTAACTTAAAACTTAACCTTTCAAAAGACGCAGTTTAATTTTGTGCATCAGTAATTGCACACGGTCTACTACTTACACCGGTTATAAAAATAGTCCTTTGGATGCATTTTGCTTGCACATCTATTGCTTGTAGTTTTTTTAACAATATTTATTATTAACATATTTGGTTTATTTAAAATGTTTATTTACGTAGCACAAAAAATAGGCCACAATTTTTTAGTCGTTTGATTTATTCTCTTTTACTAAAAAAATTAAAATTAATTTAAAATTAGAACATAACATATAAGTCCTCAAGAAATATCTTAAACAAAATGGAAGTCAGAATAGATAGACAACTTAGAGAACCTGTAGAAATAGGCAGAGGACTAAGAGAAAGGGATTCATTTAGCCTCATGTTCTTCAATTTGATAATTGATGAAATAATTAAAAGCGTTAACAAAGGAAGAGGATACAGAATGGGAAACAAAGAAATAAAAATACTCTGTTACGCATGTAACGATATTTTGCTTACCACAGGGTAAGAATATGGGGGACAAGATTGGGCAAACAAAATAATCGGAACTAGTGCGTACGACACTCAGTTGGTTGTTGGAGAGCTGGGTCGTGGATAAGTTGAAGATATGGGGGTTGGATTGGGGCAACTACAAAAAAAAATAAATAAATAAATAAAATAAAAATAAACCGGAAACACCTCAAGAAATTTAATATAGGGCGCCACTTAGGAGGTGCCTAATTATACCTATTACAACCACTAGTTGTAACTAGGGAAATAATTATGGAACATCAAAAATATAGAAAAAAATATCTTTTTCAAATAAAACTCAAAATAGATCAGAGAAACAAATTAAACGTTTATTTTTGTCTTAAACAAACAGTTATCAAAAATACAGATTTTACAAGAACATATTATACAACATAATCCAAATTAATAAAAACTTACATGTTCTTTGTTTACATAAGAGATTGCTACAAAAATTTTAAATGGTTTCTAGGTTATAATATGGCCAATTTAGATTATCAAAATTTTATGGATATCCTTTTTATGAAAAATATTATTTAATTTAATCTTACATATGGAATATCTTTTATATAAAATAATTAAATTAAAATTGTCTTATAAAAACAATGGATTAAAGCGAAATGTCATATGTCAACATAACAACTTAAGACAAAATAAAATATGACATTTTTTAGCTACGACAAAAATAATATAAAACTTTAATTATTACAAATTCTTTTATTTTAATGAAAGCAAATTATTAAAAATGTCTTTATAACTTGGGAGAATTATTATATTAAATTGTTACCTTAATTCACATAATCACTTAACTTTGTAAAGGAAAAACTTGCTACATCTCTGGGAAGCTACTTGGACAGATTTTCAAAATGGAAAACAGGAAACCATTTCCGTACTCAAGCAGGAACGATTAAAACAGGAACTTGGTGGAGGAATCAAGCTGTCGACGGGGACATTCTATATAATACTTTTCAAAAATTTCCAGTATCTGTTCAAATCTTCCAGTGACCACTCTGACAGAACTGCCCATGCAAAGAGTATCATCACGTCCACTGGTATGAGAACATTACAAAAAAGTTGAATCGTTTGTTCGATTCAAAAATTGCCCCAGATTTTACATTTCAAATCTTTTGTTGGACTTCCTTAGCTCGACTCACATTGTAGCACGTCTGCCCTGCTTGGAACTTAAATGTCGACTCCTATTTGCGTTAAATTTTACAAATTCCACGCCATAAAATAACTCTCCCCCTTGTTTTTACAAAACCTAAACAAACAAATATACCTCGGACTCTCGTTCTAAGCGACAAAAACAACTTTTTAAATATTCCAGTTTATTGTGTTTTAACGACGAAAGACAAATAAAAACTCTTTTTTATATTAGGGGGGCATCATAAAATATAATCCTCTAGGCGACAAAAACTTGTCGAAATAGATATAACATAATACAAATTAACAAAATAGCACGTAGTTTTTAAACCGGAGTTCTACCTGACTTTGTAACAAAAGGTTATGGGATTTGAAAGTACACATAGACAAAAAATATATCCAGCGTTATTTACGCATTAAGGATTTTCGTAAAAGACAAACACAGATTTTATGGCAATCTTTATGCGTACTGACGAGATAAACGAACAGGGACGTATTATAAAATTTAAAACGCTACACACAGCCGACGCAATATTAATAGCCCAAGATAAAGATAACCTGCAAAGACTGGTCCACAGATTTAACATAACAGAAAAAGAATTTAATATGACAATCGCATCTCAGAAAACTAAAAAATAGTAGTCAGCAAAGAACCAACCAGATGAAAAATAAAAATTGATGGTATCAGTATTGACCAAGTAATGAAAATAAAATAGCTGCGATTACACTGTCAAGCTATGAAGACCTGGATAAAGAAGAGAGAGATCAAGTACAAAAAGTAAATAACCTGGCAGGATGCCTTAATAACACTATATGGCAAAACAGACACATTGACACTGAGATGATGCCAATAATTTATGAAGCCAGTCTAAGACCAATAATGACATATGCCTCAGAAACAAGACCCGACACAGCCACAACGCAAAGGCTATTGGAAACGGCAGAGATGAGAGTACTGAGAGGAATTACAGGAAATACGCTGAGAAATTGAAAGAAATGTAAAGACATTAGAAGAAAATGTAACGTTTAGTGAATAAATGAATAGACACAAAATAAAAAAAAGAATGGACTAACCGCATAAGCAGAATGGACGACCGCGCAAAAGGTAGAGTGACAACCTTCCATAGAAGTATTAATCCGCCAATGAACAAGCAGAATAGCTTATAAAGAGGAAGAAGAAGAAGAAAGAAGAAGAAGGAATAGTAAAAGTTGAAAATATTGCATTAGATGCATTAACAAATGCATTAGATGCTGCACAGCCAAGAGAGCAAGCTGGCTTCAGAAGTGGATTCAGTATCATGGATCATATCCATACGCTTCGAGAACTAATGAGTAGAGCTAGAGAATATGAAATACCGCTATCAATAACCTTTATAGATTTCGAAAAGGCAGAACAGACAAAATAAACTGGCAGAATAAAGGAATATCCATTAATGGAGAATACCTCAGCCATTTAAGATTTGCAGACGACATCGTTCTAATTGCTAATAATACCATCCAGCAGAACTACAAGAAAATATAAGCTACCTAAATGCAGCTAGCAATGAAGTTGGCCTAAAAATAAAAACCATGTACAACGAGCTTAGTAGATATCCAAGATGTAATAATAAACAACACTGCATTTGAGACAGTAGGTGAGTATGTATACTTAGGGCAACTAATACATAAATCTGGCTCCCTACTTACAGAAATCAACAAAAGAATGAAATTGGCTTGGGCATGTTTTGATAGAAATACAGTTATGATCAAATCGAGAATGCCAATCCACCTGAAGAAAAAAACATTCGATCAGTATATATTAGAGGATAAGGTACAAATATGGGCTATTCTACCAATATGGGCTATCGCAATTAATATGAAATACACACTACCATCTATACGTCAATAGCTTGACTAGACACTCTTTAGTCTAAAATAATAACTAATAAAACTTACAGTGAGCTAGGTCCAGTGACCGTTGAAACAATCACATGTTAGTGTTGACGCTGTTGAAGAACTTTTCAGGTATGTTTTTATTTCATTTTTTTTTTTTTTTGTGAAAACTATGAATAAATTTAATATTTTATCACACATCATAAGCGAAAGGCTGATATTTTCATAATATTTGCGACTTTTTCTTTTAATTTGTGTTGCATTTTAGTTATTCATATTTGAATATATGTTTGGTTATGTTGCAATATGGGCAAGCGTGGTGCTACAAATATGAGCTAGCCCATATTTGTGTGGTGCTACAAATATGAGCTAGCCCATATTTGTATCAGTTTAGTCTACAGGGTTTTTTCTTTTCAGAATGCCTAGAAAAAGTATTGTAAGTCCAAAACAAAGAAAGTCCTGGTATCCAGATAGCATTAAATCTGCTATTGAAGCTGTGAGAGATAAAATGATGGGTACATTAAAAGCAGCTAAAACTTATAATGTCCCGAGATTGACAGTACAACGGTTGGCAAAATAACTGAACTGAGTCCAGATGAAGCAGTACTAAGAAACTGGGAAGAAGAACTATTTTTGGCCTAGATTTAGAAAACTGTTTGGTGGACTATATCCTTCAAATGGAAGCGAAATGCTATGGTTTAATGCGGACTGATATCAAACGAATAGCATTTAATCTGGCTGAATCAAATGGATTAAATCATCCCTTTATGCAGTTAAAAAAAGCTGGTATAGGTTGGCTAGATTTGTTCTTGGCGCGTCATAAAAATACATTGGCTTTAAGAAAACCAACTGGAACGTCTTTTGAACAGGCAGCTAGCTTTAACAAAGAGAATGTTTAAATGTTTTTTGATCATCTGGAAAAAGCATATGATAAATACAATTTTTTCAGTAATTAGGTTTACAACGTAGATGTAACAGGCCTAACCATTGTGCAAAATAAAATTGCAGCAATAGTGGAGTACAAAGGAAAGAGACAATCGCATCGCTGACTGCGGCTGAGAGAGGATCATTGATCACTTTAATTGCATGTATGAGTGCTGGAGAGAATTTTATCCCACCCATGTTAATTTTCCCAAGAAAGAACATGAATGTGCAACTCATGAAAGGTACTCCTCCTGGATCGATATCAGCCGTTCATCCTAATGGTTGGGTGCAGTCTAATTTATTTACACAGTGGTTTAAACACTTCATAAATACCGTTAAACCCTCTAAAGAGTTTCCTGTACTTTTTATATTTAATGAACACTACAGCCATACTCGCAATTTAGATGTGATCAATCTGGCAAGGGAGAATAACATAGTTAAAATTTTATTACCTCCACATTCAACACACAAACTGCAACTGCTAGACAAAACTTTCATGGGAATGCTCAAGGCATACTATAGCGAAGAAATCAGGCAATGGTTACGTCACAATAACCGCGCCTTCTCTCAGTACGATATTGGAGAACTTTTTGGCAAAGCATACCTTAAAAGTCAAACTGGAGAAACAATAAGACTGTGTTCTCAGATGCAGATTTTATTGCAGCAGAAATTGAGAGTAACAACCACAGCTATGTAGAACCGAATCTATTGAACCTAATATCCTACAAAAAACTCCAAAAGCCAGCAACATCAGTGAACTAGGTCCTTCTGGTTTGCAGAAGTTTGTAAGTCCGCAAGCTATTGAACCTGCTATCCTACCAAAAACACCAGAAGCAAGCAACATCAGTGAACCAGGTCCTTCTGGTTTGCAGAAGTTTGTAAGTCCATTTGAAATATCCCCAGTGCCGTCGATCAGGAAAAAATCTACAAACCGTGGTAGAAAATTATCGAAATCAACGGTAATAACTTCTTTACCTTACAAGGAAGCATTAAACCAGCAAAACAGCAAAAAAATTAAATGTACAAGCAGTAAAACGACACATTACGGCTGAGTCCACAAGAAAGGTGACTAGGAAAAAAATTAAAGACAAGTCAGAGAGGCAGCATAAAATGAAAATCGAAAGTTCTTCTGACAACGATAGTGAGGAGCAGGAATTTCAACCAGCTGATGAAGATATGGATTTGGAAGAGATTCCTGGTGTAACAGATCCGGAAAATACGGATGTAAATTGTATTTTCTGTAAAGGAAAATTTTGTGAGGATTATCGAGGTGAAAAATAGATTCAGTGCCTTATGTGCAACTTGTGGGCACACATAGATGGTTCTGGTGCAGAAAGAGACGAATATGTGTGTGAATATTGTACATAAAAAATTATAAAATAAAAATAAAAATATTTTTACTAGTAGCCCATCTTTATATCACCTTTCCGTTTCTTACTTAAATGACACCGTGAGTGTTTTTATAACATTACAGAAAAAAAATATCTTACCAGGCAGACAAACGGACTAGCACAAAAGAGCAAAACAATTCTACATGCCAATTATGTCATTTGAACTTTTTTTATCAAAAAATAGTCAAGATATCAGCAATAAACAAAATAGTAGCCCATATTTGTACGTTCTCCTCTACTAATTATGATATAATGCTGGAAAAAGAAACTTGGACACTAAAGAAAGAAATAATATCCAAACTCAAAGTTACTCAAAGGCCATTGGAGCGATGCATGCTAGGTATAATAAAGAGAGATCAGAATGGAGCGAAAAAGAATGGAATGAATCAGACGGGAAACCAAGGTCATTGATGTAATCCACAGAATTAAATCTTTAAAATGGCAGTGGGTGGGACATTTAGCGAGAAGAATTGATAGTAGGTGGTCCACTAGAATTGCACTGTGATATCCAAGAGGCGTCAAGAGACCAAGAAGATGTCCAAATTTAAGATTCAACTAAGACATAAGAAAACAAGCCGGTACAACATGGAAAAGAAAAGCGAAAAGACAATCGTGTGCAAAAATGAAGAATGACTAGGTAAGGTAGGTTGTACCATAATCGGTAGAATATGCTGAGAATCATATCAGAACTGTCTCTCGGCACTGAGGTCTCAATCTGCCTACTCCTCAGTGTCGAGTGACACTTGCAATACAGAACACGATACTGGTACGTCTCGAGTGAGGGGAGTAGGCAGATTGAGACCATGAACTCGAACCGAACCGTATCACTCTTGATAATGGCTCCAAAATGGGTGCCGAAACGTCGAGTAAAAAATTCTCAACGCGGTTCTTCCCGAGAACTAAGTAATTTATATATATATATATATATATATATATATATATATATATATATATATATATATATATATATATATATATATATTACATAATTTTATTATTTATATTTTTATAATTTTTCTGGTACATTAAGGTGCACCCTATAATTTTCAATATTGATTAGCCGTATTTCCTTGAAACTAGATTTACCCAATGAATATTAATTAATAAAATATTGATCGTTAACAAAATAATTGGAGTGCTCTAGACAGGAGGAATTTTAATAATAGCTGCTTTCTTAACCAACAAAATTTTAAAAATGAGAAGGGAATTTTTATACGGCTGGGAATTTATAGTGTATATGTCTGCTATGAGATCTTTATTTTATTAATTATATTAAAAATTAAAATTAAATATATATTCAGGTATTCAAGTTCTCTAATACTATCCATATTTTGGATGGCACGTACCGCATTAACAAAGTTCATGTTTAATAACATGTCGACTGTATCATTCTATCGGGTTGATGACTGCCCTCGACTTTTTTTCCATCCGGTTTTCCTTGGACTATGAGTCTCTCTATAGTAAAATTCTGAGGCGAGCATCACGGACGTATTAAAATACGCTATTTCGTGGGATTACTGTTACAAAAGTATTCTATTTTGAAATTTAAAGGTGGTAAATAGTCGGACCAGCTCTTTAAGATTTGGTTTAAATCCAATATATACCCGGAGAGTGGGGTGGGTAAAATGTTATGGCCCAATTTATCGAATAATGCCGCATATCAGACCATTAGCCATAACCCAGCGGAGGTGTTGTTGTCACCTGTCAAGAACTACACTTTATGTTTATAGTTTAAATTTTTATTCAATAGTGAGGTTAATTTAATGCTTAGAGCAAAGAATATGGATTATTACAATGATTTGAATAACCCCAGCGTATATGTATGTATATCTATATATATATATATATATATATATATATATATATATATATATATATATATATATATATATATATACCTTAGGTGTACACTACTTTGTCAACGGTAAGTTTCTAACTTAATATTATATCACACCGTTTGTATTTTGTGGTAATTTATTCCTACTAAGTTTCTAACACTAACTTAACTAAATTAAATAAACCTTGTAATCTATACCCCTAATTAGTAACTAAATATCTAACTTTACTTGTGATCTAATTTAATCTAATTATACTTTAAACTACTAATTATAATTTAAGGTTACTTTTATTTCAGATATCAATAGTTTCAATTATCTAAACGTCTGGTGGAAGAGAAGGTTATTATAAATACATCAGTTGTATGTAACCACAGATAAACTATTTGAATGTGTGACTAGTATTATTCCAAATATGATAAGGTAGACAAGATGGTTGCAGGAAAGGTAAAATGGTTAATTCTCACCAAGTTTATTGTTCACTTTCCTTCTTAGGGTCTATAGCTTGGTCTTCTATATATCCAATAACCCTACAATCAGCTTCTTGAAGTTGTAGATCCAAACGACGAACAGCTTGTATGGAAGCCAATAAAAAGTAAACCAAATAGAAGTTTTGAAGGAGGAGAAGAATATAAAATAAAAGTATAAGGTCTGAAAGTAAAAGAATAGTCTTAGAAAGTGTTTAAGTTGTGATTGATGGAATAATAGGTCTTAGATAGGACTTACCGTTGATGTAAGGTGACCTTAATGTAAAATAATTCTTAATCAAGAATTTAATTCGCTATAAGCGCCTATTTTACAAATAGAATTGATTCCTGATCCTGTTGAGGTGAAATTGAGTTTTAAATCCAGAAATTTCCTTTATATTCAGTACCCTTGGCACATGTGAACCCAAAAATCTCAACTTTTTTCCTCAAAAAAAAACAACTCAAAAAAACCCACAAATCCAACTTTTAAACTAACTGATGACAAGATATCCTGTCTCCAACCTATTAGGACCAACAATTCAAAGTACAACTTTTAGTTCCATGAACCAATAAATTGACCTTTAGAAGTTGATGTCAAATAACCTGTAAGAAGAGACTAAATATCATGTCACTCAAGATAAGCATACCCTGCCATTAACCTAACAGGTGACAGTTTTGATAAAGAAAACATTTGATAAAAAAACAATAACCTAAAGAAGAACAATTTGAAAGATACATGAAGATACTACCAGAAGAAAAATCAAGCCCTTTATGAAACTATAACTAAGTATGTTTTTATAAAATAAATTCAAAGCCAATTTATTGTCTATTTTATTTCTAGTTTCATTGACCACATAAGGAAAATAAACAAAGGAAATATTAAACCTGTAACATTACTTCTATTTCAAAAGCGATTTGGTAACATAAACAAATCATCGTTGCAACTGAATCAGTTCCTATCAACAAGTCCTCACAGACACTTCTACGGGCTATCAACCGCAGTGGAGTCCTACCTTATCATGTACATGTTTTTTTGTATTTTAGCCTTGGTTAAGCCTTGTTTTAACCACCTAATTACATACATATTAATTTACTAATGTTTGTATTTTGAGAACGATTTCCGAAGTGAAAATTGAAACGTCAATAAACGTATTTTAACCTTTAATTGTGGCTTATTCCCATTTAAATAGTAATTTACATACATATTAGTATTCATTCATTTAGGATTGTACAGGGAGAACAATTTTCACGCTCTGGGATTCATCAGAGGGACTTCATTATAACACACAAGACATAAACCACGGTTAGATAGGTGGGCAATAAATAGGTACACATACAAAGGAAATATCCATTCAAACGATCAAATATTTTATTCACACATTTAATTTAATTTTTTTCAAAAATACCATAACCAATTTAAAAATTTTTGAAATATATTCACTTAATAGTAAATTTAAGTTTAATGGCGTTTTTAAACCTACTTTTAGCAATTCCTGCAGCTACTTACTTGAATTGACATGTAGGGGACAGTTAAAGAATATGTGATTTAGATCAGCTATAATAGTTCCACACTCACATCTGTCTGATGGGGGAATTCCGATTTTATGTAGATGGTTCAAAAACATCCATCTTCTTCTTCACGTGCAATCTCCGCGATAAAGGTTGGCAATCATCATGGCTATTATAATCTTAGATGCTGCCGCTCTGAATAGTTCGACTGATGTGCATCCGTACCATTCCCTCAAGTTACGCATCCATGAAATTCTTCTCCTCCCTACACTTCTCTTGCCCTGGATTTTCCCTTGTATAATCAATTGAAGTATGTTGTATATTTGATTATGCATAACACACCCCATATTGCAGCTTTCGTGTCTTGACGGTTTCCAATATTTCCATTCTTTTGTTAACTCTTCTAACGACTTCGTTATTTGTTACATGCTCGGTCCATGATATCTTTAAAATTCTTTTATATACTCACAGTTCAAATGTTTCCAACTTGTTAGTAGTTGACGCGTTAATTGTCCATGCTTCTATCCTGTAAAGCGGAGTCGAGAAAATATAACACCTTGCTAGCTTAATCCCAAGTCTAATTTCAGTTCTCTTGCACAAAGTACCCTTCTCATTTTATTGAAGTTTATTCGTGCTTTATCTATTCGAACTGTAATTTCTTTGGAGTAATCGTTTGTGTCATTAATTATTGTGCCAAGATAATTGTAGTTTTCAACTTGTTCTAAAGTTTTACCATTAATTGTCAGGCTTTCATAATTTCTTTAGAGTATGCATTAAATAGTAGTGGTGACAATACACACCCTTGTCGCACTCCTATTTTAATTTTGAACTCTTTTGATGTGTGTTCATTAATGCGTATGTGTGCCTTCTGTATATAATATATTGTTATAATTCGAAGGTTATTCTACTGTAATTGTTTTGCTTTAAGGACGTCCATTAGCTCTTTGCGGCGGACTTACATGTCTTACGAACAGACGTACATATCTTGGTTTACATCCAAGCATCTCTGGATTAGTACGTTGAATGCCAAGAGAGCTTCACGGGTACCTACGCCCCTACGGAATCCAAATTGGGTTTCTACAATATCCATATTAAGTATTTGGTAAATGCGATTATGAATAATCTTAAAAAATATTTTGAGTGTGTGAGACATCAGGCTTATGGTGCGGTGGTCGGTGCATTCCCTAGCATTTTTCTTTTTTGGGAGACAAGTAAATTTTAAAGTCAACTATTCATTGGGTATGTCACCCGACTGATAAATTTTATTAAAGAGCTTTAAGAGGACATCCATGTACTTGTTTTCTATTATTTTAAGGATATCAATAGGCAGTTGATCTAGCCCCGGGCTTTTTCCAGTGATCACCAGTGCATACAATATTTCTTCCTTTGTAATTTCTATACATGCTTCTGTCCTCGTAAGATATGTCTTGTAGGTTTCCTCTTTCGTTGTCCAAGAGTTTTTCCATATATTCTTTCTATTGTTTTAGCTTTTCGTCAGTCGTTATCATAGTATTTTCATTTTTATCTAAAAGAGTTGTATTGTGGTTTCCTTTTTGAAGCCCTGCCATTTCTTTACTCTTTTTATGTAGGTTGAATAGATCGTAAAAACATCCATAATCTACTTTTAATCATAGGATGGTCGACACTGTATTTCTACTTAGTGTAACAACTTTACAACATTGATTCGCAGTCACTATTGGCTGTAATTTAAATTAGTGCCTGTAGTTTTACCGAACTGAATCCAATGTCTATCACATTTAAATTTAATATCCTGTTTTAGGTATGCAAGGAGATCACATGTGTTAAAGTCTTCTTTTAATGTATGTGGGTGCTTTAGTTTATTTTTAGCTATTGAATCCGCATCCGCAATGCTATTACCCAATATGTCTGAATGTCTCTTAACCCATACGAATGGAATATCATAAGATAAAGCTGATAATTTTGTCAGTGTTGAAAAATTTTTATTATGAATATATTACTGTTAATTGTGACTTTAAAGTTTTGTAATGCATTTAACACGTTCGCGAACAAAGCGGCATATGCCGCTCTACTTTCTGGGACAAAGGGCCAAAACGCAAAGCGGCTTACCACGCACATTTTTGTACATGAAATACTATTTAAGCACCTTAGGTGTCCCAGCCAATAACATAAAATATTGTGAACTGTCCGTGTCGGTCAGTTTAGCTTTGAAATATTAGACGTGTGTTAGGCGGCGAGCACGTGGTACTATATCACTTAATTTTTGTTGTTTTTTGTTGGTGTTTTGTTTATTTTGACTAGATTTGTTGGAGAATAATAAAAGTAAGTAATTGTTTTATTACGATTGTGCTATTAAGTAATTTGTATGCTGCTTATCAGTAGTAGAGACTAATAAAATGTTGAGGTTATATTTTCGGTAAATATACTATTTTTTGTTTTTACAGAAAATGGATTCTAGAGAAGAAGCAAGGCTTCTTGGACTTATGGATGAAGTGAGCACAGATCAATTTGAAAGTTCTGAATTAGAACCTTATAGCTCTGATGATGCATTACAAGATCCATCATATCAACCCAGTAGTGGTGAAGATTCGTTGGGAAACGAGAATCTGTTTTCAAACAAAAATCACGAAGACAGAGTTGAGCCAGAAAATGACGAAACAGGTAATGATATACAAAATTTGCTAGAGATGGGCGATATTGGAACTGATAACGAGTGGGATGATATTGCCGCAGATATTCCAGATTTTTTGTTTGACGATTCCCAAAGTGGCCTTCATCATAATTTTAACACAGATACTCCTAAAGCTACAGACTATTTTTTTTAAAATTTTGGGATCAAGAAATTATGGAGCTAAT